>NC_143566.1:22185441-22493823 GCF_054136105.1 Typopeltis vanoorti
TCTTTTTGATACCCAAATTCGATTAGTGCGCCTCAAAAGTTCGATTAGTGCGCCTATATACATCTTAAAAATAAATGTTACAGATTTTAAAAATTTTCTGTCTATACATTTTTATGGCTAACTATTTTAAAAAATTGCTCACCAGAATGAATTAATTTAGTTACCGATTTAAAACATTTTACAAAGTTATTTTTAATGGCATACTACACTACTTCCATGCACACTATGTATACTATGTTCCAAATTTTTATTTTTACCGGCAAAATTTATGTCGTCTGCTATAGTATGTCCACAGATTCGAGACCCTTCGACATTTCTGCGCATGTCACAAAAAAGGAGAATCCATCCCGATAATAGAGTAATCAATCCGTCTTCTAGGATGAGTTGTTTATTATTATACGTCGGAAAATTAACTTCTCTTTTATGATCATTGTAGTTTTTTAAGTGGCAACTATTTTGCTTGTATAACAGTTGAAATTTTATCTGTAAACACGTGATTTCGCGTGTTGGCGACCAGTTCGTACGTCCTTCATTTCTTTCTCCCCTTCAATGAAAAATTCATTGAAGGGGAGAAAAAATTCATTGATTCCCCTCAATGAAAAAATCTCCCCTCCAAGAGTTAATTAGGTAAATCTCATTCTGAAGAATTGACTGATTCCGACCTGCTAAATTTAGATGCACAGCGGGAAGATCCCGAAGAATATGAAGAAAATTTAACCACTGATAGTCAGCCAAAAGAGATTTCACAGAAACAATTTGAAAATATTTTTCGTACTATCGAAGTTTTTAGCAGCAATGCTTACAGGCTGACCGTGATGAAGAGTAAAATTTGCAGAAGAGTAAAAGAGGCAATAGGGCCATACCGTCGGTTGTATGAAAAAAAGAAACAAAATGCCCGCAAAACTACGTTAGCTCAATTCTTTGTTAAGAAGTAGAATAATAAAATTTATATTCTGGATATGTTTTATTGTCTTTCAGCTTCATCGTGTTCTTTTAACTAGACTCTGAGACATACCCTAATTCTTTTATAAAAAAATTAAGGTTCGAAAAAGAAATTTGAGGAACGAATTATACTTTTTCCCATAGGTTATTATATTCGATTAGTGCGTTTTCGATTAATGCGCCTGTTTTCAAGATCGCATTAGGCGCACTAATCGAGGGATTGCTGTATATGTAATATATTTATACAATAAAATGTAAGCCGATGCAAAGAAATAGAAAGTTATTTTGCGTAGATTTCGCACGATGTCATCAGCCTATCTCATACACAATACGCAGTGTAACTTTAAATGCCAATTTAAGCTGTCAAACTGTTCTGCACAGAAAAAAGTAGAAAAAAAAATTCATCTGATCTAAAGTATAATATATCAGTATTTGATTTTTCAGTTTTTAATTTTTTTTTTCTTTCTATTAAAGTGAATCTTCTCTGTAGAGGTCGCGTCGTGCAGATAGCAACCATTTGAACGTTTAGACTATTTAGACTATAATAAATTTAGTTTAATCTTTTATCCAAGTGAGAGCAAACAAAGTTTGCGCCTGAAAGTATCTTCAGGACTGGGGTAAGGTAGTACAACACCTGGAAACTCGTTGCAAAGGTGGAGCAAGATAACGTCACTCCTATCTCATTATCTCCCATAATGCAAAACACATCTCCTTGCGGATATGTATAATGTTATGCATTAAGGGAAGGGCCACTACCCAGACTAGTTTCGACCTTTATTGAGGTCTCTTCAGTGGGAGCCAGGCCCAGAGTTGGAGATACCAGGCAGAAGCAATAGCAAGATCATCTTTACCTATAGGAGTTGCCAAAAGGTTTGCCACCTTTTTTTTTATTAAATTACTCTGGATTTAGAGATTCAGTCCTGAAGATATTTTCAGGCGCAGACTTTGTTTGCTCTCACTTGGATAAAGGATTAAACTAAATTTATTATGAACGTGCAATAATTTTGTAATTGGCTTGTGGTTGGTAAATGGGGTCTGTTTTTTTTTTTTTTTTTTTAACTTTCTCTTCGTTATTCCTTTCATTGGCATATCCAGATAGGGCAATCTAAAGCAGAAAAGAACTAAGCTAATGAACGCACGTAAAGAAAAATCGATTCTGTCACTATCGCGAGTCGAACTACGAGGATTTATAGAAGTTTGGTAAGTTTCTCGACATCTGCTAAGTACGGTTTTGTTTCCTCCAGACAAACTACACTTTTTCCACTAATCGCCTTAGGGATTACTCTACGAAGATCAATTAGTTGTTTTCTGTGGAGAGATTTTTGTTGTCTTTCTTCATCGAAAGGTTTCACTGTGCTTCAAGGAGGTTTTATTACTTATTTTCAGTTCTTCCTTATATTTAAATACAGTTGCGTCCCTTTTAACTGTGTATGTTTCACTCAACTTGAAAATCCATTCGGACTATTATTAGCACCCAGCTATTTGAATGGGACAACCGATGTCGTAACTTGAATTTCTTCCTACCCCTCAACAAACAAACAAACAAACAAACAAACAAAAAAAAACTATTACGCAACAAGCTATGACTGATAATGAGAATAGGTGAGCATGAACGAGTTTAGAACACTGCTTTTACATAAAGACCAGTATGTCAAATTTCTGGTTAAATTTTGTATTTTAAGGTTTGAAAGCAATATGTTGCTGAGGTTATAGCCTTTCGGCAATTTAGGAGAATGACTATGAACAAGGTGTTTAGATGCAGTTTTAGTTGCCTTCCTTGCCGTGCTATATCCTATGACTGTACCCTGTGTGTTCGCGGGTCCGGTTTGCCTGCTTGCGGGATGAAAAACTCCAAATAAACTGGTGGAAAAAACCCTGCTGTCCACACCCAAGACCGGCTAACTTGGCTATGGCTGAGGAAGATCCTACGGGAATCGAATCTAGGGCACTCCTTCCCCAGGCATATGGTTGCGAAGCACAAAGCCACTAGGCTCACCGCGCGGACAAATGCAATATATAAACTGCTTATATATAACATAGTTGGTTCAGTCAGCTGTGTAATTTCTGCTGACTAAACACCAAGATAAGTACTGCATACACACAGTAGAAGATCACTCCTGAATAATGAATATTATTATTCCTGATAATACCTCCAAGGAGTCCGAAGACTCATCGCGGGAGGACACCTACAACTGTCTCAACCACTACACCGAACCTCTACTACGAATCCTCTCCATCTACCGCCCACCTCCACCACCACCACAACTAGTATTTTTCGTCTGTAGATTGCGTGTGTTCTGAAGGGCCGATTTTTCTATATGCGGGATGAAAAAACCCGTGTTTCCGGGAGAAAAACCCTGCTGCCTCCGTATGAGATCGGCTAACTCACCTTCGATTGCAATCGTCCAGAAAAAGAATATGATACAGTTTTCTGGTATTGAGAAATAGCTTAAAGGTATCTTAACCCTAACGACGTCATTTACATCCTTAGATATTTAAAATCTAATTAAATTATTTCATCATTAATAAAAGGACTTTATCTCCCGGTTTGCAGAACTCATATGACTAGATTTTCGGCTTAGGGAACAGGTTCTGAAGTCTCGTTCTATTCTAATGAATAGTCTCATATGGAAGGGTTTTTTTTTGCTCTCGGGAATTCGCGCTTTTCATCACGTGAAACAGGCAAACCAATTAGAAAAAAGAACACCGGTATAATCCAATGGTCTCATAGTCAGAGTTGATCTCAATTCCAACAACTTATGAATGTAGTAAATCAATCAGCATCACTCTTATCCGAAGTTAATCGAATTTTTTTGCTCGTGCTCTTATATTACCGAATAGTTCGTTGATTAATATCGCATAGTTCGAATATCTCGCAAAAAAGTGTCTAAAATAATTGAAATATTGATTTTAAAAACTAAAACATTTACTGTTAAAAAGTTTTGAAACATTGTTATTTCTCAAAGAAATAATAATGCCATTCATCGTATCTAATTAATTTAGAGTTTTTTTTTTTTTTTTGTAGCAGGTATTACTACCGACCTCTACTATCTTAGTTTAATAAAACCATTAAATGAAGTGTTGCATCGGGCGAAAGGTATTTAATTGCTTTGGGATAGATTCTTTTTTTCAACGTAAACTCATTTTTGAAAGTTCATTCTAAAAGCAAAATTCTGCTTACTTTTGAAGTTTCTATAAGTGTATTTGTAACATATCACCTGTCTTTTCTCTCAAACAGTTAACTGCCTGACATCGGTGTTTTCCCATAAAAATAACACTTTTAAGTATAGTGACGAGTATCACCAATCCTCGCACTCTTTTCCCAATACTCAAATTCAAACTAAACCTTTTTTATTTTCGAATTCGAATCTCGTCTAGGACGCGAAGAACTTTTATCTTGACTGTTCAAGTGAAGTTGGGTTAGTCGGTTTCATACGGGAAATGGAAGGGTTTTCCGTTCCAGAAACTCGAGTGTTTCATCCCACAAAACAGGCAAACTGGACATAAGGACATGCGCCATTTACAGGCATAATACACTGGCGTTCAGCCTTAGTTGCTTCTGTCGTAAACAACAATTTATTTTCCGTAAGTACTTTATACCATTTTAAAGTATAAGAGTACTGCGGAATGAGAGTTTCATCTGTCCCCTCAAAAACTTTCACTGGCTCACTTCTACGTCGTCATCCTTCCTCCCCCTCTCCCCACTATTGGAGCGTTAAAGTAGCAGTAAAAATTCAGAAATTGGACAGTTTGAAAATAATTTGTGATTTATTTTAAAATTCATAAACATTGTGAAAATTCTTGAGATCTACCGAATAAAAATGGCCGCAATGATTAAATAGGATTTCAAAAATCTTAATTTTTTTTTTTTTTTCATTTAAAGAGTAAGGTGATTAAACTTGCTTTCGTCAGGTCGAAATCAAAAAACATACAGCCCCCCGCTCTCCTCGATAATTCGAAATGGCCTTATGTAATTCAAGTTCGCATAGCAAAGTGGCTATCAACCAAACAATAATCACCATTCGTATCGTTCGAAATATATTAATGCTGCTCCGCTCAATCAAGAATTGTAACGATTTATTAGAATATCTTGAATGTGCCTTACTAAATAGCTTCTGTTAATTACAATGCTTAATAGTTTTGTACAGGATAGGATACTCATACTCATATAAGTAAATAAAATTTAATTACTGTAGATAATATTTATTTGTCTGGTATTTCAAGTTATTCTACAATGCTATGACAGCAGCTGGAAAATAGGAGGTTGGGTAGGTAATTACTGAGCTGGCTTATTTTTTATTCTGTACAAAAAAGCATTGTAGTTGACAGAAGCCGTTTAGTATGACACATTAAAGATTAGATTCGCTTTAACACATACTGGCCACTAAATTATAAACTTTGCAGAAATCAGCGGTTTCCGTAGGCATTCCTCAATTCCCTCTGCATAATGTGGCAAGATATGGGTCGGGAACAGCCTTCATTAAATGCTTCGGCCAATTGCTGTACATAGGAAATTCTGTTTGTCCGTACAAGCCTTCTCGGATGACAGCGATCTCGTTCCTGACGACTGTCTTAGAGCCACAGTTACTCCTCTTAGACATGCAATCAGGGTTATTTTTCTACTGATTAAACACTTCGGATATCTCACCTTATTGAACTCCAAAGATCCTTTGTTTTTCCCATTGTGATCAACACTGTTGACGATTACTGACCAGCAGCATTATTAAATAATTGCCTAGAATACGTGGTGACGCACGTGCCCAAGTATTTTTCATATACGCTGCTTAAGTGATGTTTACGTACATTTGCATAAGGGTTTCTAATTCGGTGGTCAGTAATGCGTAGATTAACTTTTAGGATTCGCACATTATTAATTGTTTATTTATCGTCTGGCAAATGTACTACAATACGCAATAAAAAAAAAACGAACATGAATATAATATAAAAACTGCAACTCCATGTCTAAGTTTCTGATCGATTCTATTGCTGATGGTTCAGCTTGGAAAAAATCAGGCCAGTCACCTTGATAAACACGCATTCGGTGATGATGGGATGAATTGTTTGTTTAGGGCCACCGCAGTCATGAGGAGAAAGGCGTATTGTCTACTCGAATAACGAGTCTGCACATATTCCATGGTTCATATGAATCCTATTCAGGTTTACTCATGTGTTACTGGGAAGTTCAAGAACAAAAGATGTGTTTAGATAGTTTAAATGTGTTCAGAAGATGTGGTGTAGTTTATTTAACGGTTTTAATTCACATAACTGGAATGATAAGAAAATAATTAATACTTATTTACTGATATTATATTTCAGTAAATAAGTAAATAAACCTTAATTATTTTGTTATTTTTCTGTATTGTGAATTAAAATCGTTAAATAAATTATACATGAATTGCCAACGCCTAAGCCTTTCTACCCGTTTGAGTTATTAAAAGTATTTAAATTTAAGTATATTGTTTATATATTGTAATATTTAAAAGCAGTTCATGGAATGCTTTAATATTCGCCTTAACCATACAATATACAGGTATAATACGTATGTCACCGTACAACACATTTCCTACAACACAGATTCACAACCATACATGAGTGAGATTCTCATTAAAAAAAAAAAAAAACTTACATTCAACGTTGTCTAAGGCGACTTTGAATTTCCCGTTTACATTCAGCTGACTGACACTTAAGGAAAAATTGATGTTTTTGTGAAATTATATCCGATAACGCCTTTTATTCCTTTATAGGGAGTTGGCGAGGACTTTTAACCCTTATCTAGCTTTTAGAGACTGAGTGAGCAGTTCAATCTCCATCGCTGGCCAATCAGCGATTGCTGGCTCATGACTATCTATGATTATAAACGGCAACCGATGAAGAGAGACATGCAAACAAGTGCTATCATCTCTTGGTACCCAATCCTAACAAGATATGTTACTGTATGAAATAATGTGGATTCTACGGTCGATTTTCTTGCGTTTACAGAACGAAAAACCCCAGTTTCCAGGAGAAAAAACCCGCTTGCCAATGCCAGAAATCGACTAACTCGGGAACGGGTCGAAGAAAGGCTTAGAAAAAGTTCTTCCATTCGGCGACTAGACTTGAATAAGTCTGTCTTCGGGCGGCCTCGTACAGAGAATGCAAGCGCCACTTCCACTGAGCTACACGGGCCTTTATGGAATTATAAAACATCACGAATGACATGGCCTGCTTTATGGTATAAAACAGCATAGGTGATTCACAATATGATTCCGGGAGGGGAAACACATACATTATATGGAAATGTTGCAGCATTTCTCACAAAAGTTATCGATGGGCTGACTGTGTTGTGATGTAGAGTGATCATGGTTGTGCAAGAGTTCGGCTGTTTCACTATCTCAGGAACATTGACTCTAGACAAGCATGAGAAAGTTGGTTGATCAGCATTATTTTTTCTCATGCAGGAAAAAAAACCTATGTGGCGTTCTTTAATCTTAAGGGGGAACAGGCTATCATCTGTTTCCTCCGAAATTTCCAGATCTTATTCTTCACGGAGCCTATTCTGGAATATACTCAAGGAACGAGTGAGCTGTGACCCATTGTCTTATATTCATCTTAATGGCCCACACCAATGTATTTTGCATTCAAAACCATACGCTTCCATTCATGGATTTATCTGAAAAGGCCTCGATCTGAAAAGGCCTTGAGCGTGATGTAGCATATCCTGAATACATGTGTAGTAAGTTTTGTGTATTTCTTGTATTGAAGGCAATATAACATACTCAGAAATACGTACTCTTCATTTCCGTATATTTTTTCTCATCTAAACTGGATCGATATCTTTAATTTCCTAGAGAAAATTGCAGGTATATAATCAAATCTATGCATTGAAACAGAAAGTGCTTTTGCAAAATCTAGATTTGTGGATAGAAAATTTGACAGGTGTTTTACATACATATACACCGTAACAGTTGCCGTCATCTGTGTAACCGGATAAAGCTTTTCCTCCCTTGGTAAGTTTAATGATGACGCTTAAATATATATCATCAATCCATATGATCAGAATCAACTGAATCAAAACTTTATTTTTACAGTGTAGATTATCTCTATTTCTCTATTTTTACGATTCTAAATTATCATGGGTAACGAATAAAAATCCAAAAACGAGAATTCTATTTAAAAAAGACGAAAGATAGCTATGTGTGTGTGTGTGTGTACTTTTAATGCCACACCCTAGTATTCAGCGACTTTATACTGATATTTCGAGGTGGCATTCCTCATATCTCTCCTGGTCAGAAACGCTATAGGAAAATAGGTGCAATTCTGAACGGGTGCGAAATTATGGGTAGTTTGAAATCGTAGTCTGCTACAGTAAACATGTTTGTGGACAAGCTGGGCTCCTAAGAGAGCACTCCAAATAGCATATGATGTGGCCAGATAGTAATAGAATGCTACATCATTACTGAAAGTAAATGTGATGCGTTTACATTTTCTAGTGAAAAGTACGCATTTGTGTATGGTTTGCAAGAGTGCGACTGCTGCTACTGTTAACAACGACGAGTTTACTACCAGTAATCTCCATGAGGACGTCGTGTATTTAAATTATCCTTACCAAATTATCCTTGTCGTCCCTTTGCGAATCATCTAATATTACGAAATGTGAATGAAAAGGAACATGCATTCAAATGGCACAGCGCAGTTTGCTTGTTATTATCAAAAATATTTCCTTCTCCATCTATATTTCGCGAAAGTCAGCCATGTTATACAGTGAAGATGTTTTCTTCTTCCAGCAAATTCAGCATATTGAACTTAAGATGCTGGAATTCTGCTGTTCGTTTGATGCAAATACACAATTTGCATTTGTGTGGGTTCCTCCAAATATAGACATGCGATTGAGAAAGATAAATTATTTTTGATATTTTAATTGCTTCAATATTTTTTATTTATTTTTGGTAAATAAAATATCACTACATTGTACTTATAAACGTATCTCCATATTTATATAACGCACAAATAATATTTATTGCAATTACACCATTGAGTATAATAATCAAGCATAATTATGGAAGTATCATTATAATTATTCTAGTATAAGTACAATTAATAAGGTATAATTATAAGCACAGTCAAGTATAATTGGTCGATGTCTTTAATAAGATACCAAATAATTATACTCGAATTTATGTATAAATGTAATATATTCTATACATGTGTGCATGGAAAATATATCCTCAAGTCTTTGAAGTCTTTGTTTGAAAATGGATTTGTTTATAGTTCGCCCACCATTTGTAGATCCCTCCTTGGCATTTTGCCAAGAATAGTCGATTCATGCTGAAGGGGAGAAAGAAATGAAGGATGTACGAATTGGTCGCCAACATGCGAAATCACGTGCTTTCTTGTCTGTCGCTGTACTAGTACTAGCTTGATTTTTGTTGTCGCTTTTTTTGCGTTATTTTTTTATTATTAATTTGTATGATGGATCCAGTACAGTCAACAAATTCTGTTGTTAAACGTTTCCGCAGCTCTTGCAAAAGAATATTGAATAATGTGCTGACATTCTGCGAAAAAAGAATCGTCAGAAGGCCATCTCCTTGTTCCCCTTCCTCAAGTCATAAAACGTGTAAGTGCAATTGCGGGCGTATCGGGGTCGACTGTTAAAAGAATTCGTAGGGAATCAAAAGGTGAAGGTAAGCCAAAATTTAAATCTCCTAAAAAAAGCGCCAGAGTAAAGAAAACCATCGAAACCGTAGCTTTGAATGATTTTATGTACACGTTATAAGAAGAGCTATTCACGAATTTTACGTGGTCGAGAAAAGAGTGCCAACTGTTCCGAAATTGATTCCTGTGCTTAAAGAAAAAATTAATTTTTTTTGGAAAAGAGAAACTTTAAGGAAAATAGTTCATGAAATCGGATTTTGTTTTAAAAAGTCCCAGAATAAAAGGAAACTTATCATGGAGCGAAGTGACATTGTTTTATCTAGAACGGAGTATTTGAGAGCAATAAGACGTTTCAGGGAGGAGAAAAGACCGATTGTGTATCTAGATGAAACTTGGATTGATAGTAATTTAACTTATGGAAAATGTTGGCAGTCTAAAGAAGAATGTGGAGTGCTACAAACCGGAAATTCCTCGCGGCGCATAATAATTTTGTGTGCGGGTGGAGAAATGGGTTTTTTACCGAATTCAAACTTATTATACAAAGCCAATTCAACTATTGGAGATTACCATGAGCAAATGAATTCTACGATCTTCGAAAAGTGGGCAGAAGAAAAACTGATTCCAAACTTTCCTAAAAATGCTATTGTTATAATTGATAACGCTTCATATCACTCTATTCGATTAAACAAAGTTCCAAATTGGTCTAATAAGAACCAAGGTCTTATGGATTGGCTCTCTGCAAATAACATTTCTCATTCCCTAGATATGCGAAAAATTGAATTGCTTAATTTGGTCAAAAGAAACTCGCCCACAACTAAACTATTTAAATTCGATACGATGCTCAAAGAGCATGGATTTCTAGCTTTGAGGCTACCAAAGCTAGAAAACCATGCTCAAGAAAGTATTACAGCTCAAAACTGGGGAAAATATTGCTCTCATGTCACCTCATTGGAAAATATATATTGGGACAGAGACGGAATTATCGAAAAATTATACGAACCTTTGGTGATCAGTTTAAGTGAAAGTGATGGCGATTCGGACACCGATTGAGATGACTCTGAAGATTAAAAGAATTTCACAGTGGTATTTTTTCCAACATTTTTTTTGCATGGGTTTGTTAAAAGAGTCACAACAAGTCATAAATAATTAATCAGTTTAGGGCATTAAAGTGTCTCAGTTCTCTCAACTGTAAGTTTAGAATAGCTAAGTTCATTTGAAATAATGTCTGTTTTTCTGTATAATTATTTTTATTTTATAGAAAACTTTCTTAAAAATAAACTTAGTTACATTTTTGTTTTATGCTATATCTTTTTTAATTTTGTTAAGACTCTACGTACATTTTTCCACCTGTTATATAAGCAAAATAGTTACACTTTAAAAACAGCAATGTTCGTAAAAGAAAAGCTAAATTTTCCGACCTGTAATAATAAATAAACTCATCCCAGAAGACTGACTTATTACCCTATTATCGGAATGGATTCTCCTTTTTCTGACATGCGCAGTGTCGAGGGACCTCTAAATAGGTGGGCGAACTATAATAATATTACTAACTTTGAGCTAAAAAAAAAGGGATGCATCTGTAGATTAGTTTTTAGACTGTGGAAATGTTAGGAAGTTCTTTGATGTACAGAGTAAAGAAAGCTTATATACAGTACTTATTATTTGTAACCTAGAGTTATGTTCTTTTGGAATGTGAAGGTGTGAGCCATACACATAGTAATTATGGCAACATTTGTGTAATAATTTGGTCATGTGGTCTCCAAATTTTGGAGTGTTTTCTTTTCTTCCTGGACCCCCCATATGTGGAGGGCCCTTACATTAAGCCATTCTGTGACGAACATCCCCCGTAATCAGCAATACTAGAAATTCCTTTACCGGATTTTGGCAGTCCATACGAATCCAGAAAAAGTAATTACCAGCATCGTTTTTCTGTATAGAGTGTCATTATGGCAAGCTGAGATAATATTCTTGATGTATTTTTGAAAATTAAATGACTGAGCCCTTTTCTTATGGGATTGAGTCGGGACGTATTGTGTTGTCAACATGTCAATGCATTTCACTCGGAGTGTCACGCAGTACTGTATAATGAGCAATTCCTTGATTAAAATATTGACAGTGGTGGGTCGCATAATAGACTGCTGCTGTCATGGGATGCTCCAAGATGCATTAATAACCTCACATTTCTAAACGATACAGTTTCCAGTGCCGAACAAGATAGGATATGTTAGAAATTTTAATGATACACTTCTAACAATTTAGGACATTACTTAAGTATCCTGAAGTGCAAGAATTATCTTATGTTAGAGTTAGAATATGGATTTGCATCTAAGCTGATGGCTGCTAATTTAAATAAAACCGAATTGTACAAATCCTTTCCCCAATTAATATGTTTGAAGTAAATTTTTATTATTATTTTTACGTGACACCTCCAGGGAGTCCAAAGACTCATCGAAGGAGGGCACCAACTCTATGACTCTCTGTCTCCAATAACTACACCACCACCACTAGCATTTCCACAGACAATCACAAACATCCATGCTCATGGCGGGATTCGAACCCGCAGCGTTTTGGCTGGAGAACGGATACGCTGACCACTCGACCAATCAGGCCGGCTATAAATCTACAACGGTTACAGTTGTAGACTTATATCTACAACTGTAACCGTCGAGAATCGGACCTCTGTGATATCCTTTATAACTGGGAATGACCTCGGGGAATAAACGTTTGAAGACATAAGCCACAAGACAACTCTGTATAATAAACATTACGATTAAATATGATTTATAAAGTAATTGAAACTAATCATGTGAAGTGGTTTGCTCTTGCGTGTAAATTACATTCTACAGTTGGCTTTAATTAGCACTTGAAATAAAACCAGACACAGCTGCCTATCAGCCGCCCTTGCTGGATAAAATATTCAGCCAAAATATGTCTATCTTATGCAGTCGATTCATTCATGGTTGACTTTTAAATAAATCGCCCACACTCTCTTTATTTTCTCCTTTTCTTTTTATATTTAACAATCTACTCGCTATATTGCTTACAACTACAATAGTTTTTTTTGTATCTTTATCTTTTGACATGTTCATTCGTCAACATTTGTGTGTGGTGTTACACATGCGCAATACCATAAGTAATCGTGTGATTATAATGTAATAAAATATTTTGGATTTTATCTTGCTTTTTGGTGTATTTTTTGTATTATTTCCACATGCAATAAATATGCATATAAATAAGATATCATGTCACTTATATGTTAACGTCAAAGCGCATTGGAATCACTTATACAGTTAACGTCAAAGCGCATTGGAATTATGGGACATAATATATCTATTTTTTATCTGATTTTTTTTTATTTTTAAAAAACTGTTCTGGTATTATCAAAGATTAAAAAAAAAGATCTAAAATAAAGAGTCAAAAGGCTTCATTTTGGCGATGCAAAATTATAAAAATCGAGTGGATATTAAATCTAGGATTATTTCAAAGCTGAATGCAGAAGCTTTGAAAGTTTCGTTACGAAATTTGACCAGAGAGCTTACGGGAATATACTCACTGGCATTTACGAGTTGCCCTAGCGTGGACCTTATAGAAAACATGATAGCTTGCCCAGGCGTCCACATATCCGCTTTCTATTGGTCTATTTTGATAAGGTTTCATTGGCCTGACAGCTGTTTCTAACTGGTTGGAAACCTCAGAGACCAGGCAGTTATTTAAGTAAAGCCCTCTCTAAAAATTAGGTGATCTCCCGGACCACTCCCTACGAGTGACCGAAAGATCGTCCAACTCAGCGTTGGTTCCACTCAGTGACAGGCTCACCTTACCACTGAGCAGAACCGCTCATATTCTAGGGAAAAGCATCCATCGACAAAGCACCACACTGGCCACGCCATAAAACACTTTCCCCGGAGACTCAAATTGTTCTCCAAGGCAAACCCCCCAAAATCTTAAGCCCCCTCCCCTCACCGGGAGCTAGACTCGGAAGAAACCTGAAACCTTAAGAGAACAAAAACTCTCGTTCAGTACTAAGGAACTCGAAGTGTCGGAGAGGTGTATTTTTCTTAAGCGAACTCTCGGTCGGTGCTCGGTGCTTAAAGTATTCACTGAAATAAAGAGCCAAAAGGCTTCATTTCGGTGATGCAAAATTATATAAATTAAGTGGATATTAAATTCATCATTATTTCAAAGCCAAATGCAGAAAATATGAAAGTTTCGTACGAAATTTGACCAGAGAGCTTACGGGAATAACTGAACGAGAGTTTTTGCTCTCTTAAGGTTTCTTCTGGAATTTGGCTCCCGGTGAGGGGGGGGGGGGCTTAATATTTCAATGGAAGGGTTGCCTTGAGAAGCAATTTGAGTCTCCAGGGAAAGCTTTTTCCAGCATTGCCATGTGGGGCATTGTCGGTGGATACTTTTCTCTGGAATATGAGCGGTTCTGCTCAGTGGTAGGGCGAGCCTGTCGCTGACTAGAATCAACGCTGATTTGGACGGTCCTTCACTCACTAGTCGTCCGAGGGATCACCTAATTTTTAGAGAGGGCTTTACTTAAGTATCTGCCTGGTCTCTGAGGAGAACCAACCAGTTCGAAACAGCTGTCAGGCCAGTGAAACCTTATCAAATGGACCAATAGAAGGCGAATATATGGTCGCTTGGGCAAGTGATCATGTTTTATATAAGGTCCACGCTAGGGTAACTCGTAGATGCCGACGAGTGTATTCCTGTAAGCTCTCTGTTCAAATTTCGTACGAAACTTTCATAATTTCTGCATTCGGCTTTGAAATAATGCTGGATTTAATATCCACTCGATTTAGAGAATAGATATGTTTGACTGGTAGTATGGAGCAAAGTGGATTTGGGTAATATACCTATATACCTATAGTGGTCTCTTACAATGAGGCGAGGGATTTCATGGAGATACCATGTAATAATAATAACAATAAAATAAAACCTTCCACAATATCATTTTATATTAAAAAAATCAACCTTGTCGATCCTCTGGACGTAATTAAATTAAAATGCACATAGAAGATAAAATAAGCAAACAAAACAAAATTGAATAAGAACCGAGTGTAAGAATGTACTTCAGAGCTTGCTCATACTTACAAAGATCAACGCGCCCCATAGCGTTCATTGCCTAGAGTACTGTGTTTATTTACAAAAACATGAGAATTATTTGCCCGTTCAAATCGTGGATAATCTGGAATCCATTATATAAAATAAGTACATATAGCAGTGGTGTTCAATCCGTCGATTGCGATCGACCGGTCGATCGCGGAGCGATTTTTGGTCGGTCTCTTGTGTATTCCTCCTTACTTACAAATTTAATTAAAACTGAAAACATAATATTTTATTTATCATTATTTTGTATTATTTTTAATTCGCTTTAAGTGTATTGCTATTGTTTATTTATTTTTCGTTAAAATTGTCAAATCAGTAATTTTCTTATAAGTCCGGGTAAATGAATTAATTTGGATCAGTGGAAATCAAAGAGCGAGCCCAATGAATACGATTATAAGCAAAGTGCAAAAACTCGATTGTAGCTTAAATATTCCAAAGCACATTACATCGATTTTTTTACTTAGGTTAAGTCCCGTGTGAATATTGTAAAAAAATACACTTCGTTTGTCTCGGTATAGTTTGTATTAGATGTTTTTGTAAATAACTCTTTTGAAGCTAACTGTATATACTGCTTTAATAAGAATATGTTAGAGTGTTAAAAACAAAGGCAATGTTTTTGTCGCCGAAGCTGTACATGGCGGCATTAGAAAGATTGCTATTGAAACTTGTATGAGAAAGGCTTGCAGGCCCTAAGTGTAAACATCTCCGAAGTCAGTCAGAAAGAGTTCAAACAGCTGTCCGATGGCCGGCAACTTACAATCAAAAGAAAGCGGAGGAGAACAAAAGGCGTGCCGAACTTGAAACTTAAGATGGAAGACTCATACCGATTCTTTGAGGGTTGCCAAACTTCATGCGAGGTCTCAGAGGAGGCCTAATAAAAAGGGACTGAAGCAAGCAGATGGGGGTACCGGTTCCAGAATTGCTGTCAGAGAGGAGGTCGCCCGGTCCAGAGTCGCCGTCAGAGAGACTGCCCGGATCCACGTTGCTTGAGAGAGGAGCCCGCTTCCAGAAAGGAGCTTCTCGGTTCGAAACGTCGCTAGAGAAAGACTACTTCTAGGCCACAGACTAGGTTTCAAATTGCCGAAAGGAGGAGTCCCAATTGCCGGAGAAAAGTTTCCAGGCGAGGTTAATGTCAGACATTCACCAGTGTGTTGCGTTTTCATTACAATTTGATGAATCAAACGACTTCACTGATATTACTCAGTTAATGGTATTTATTCCCATGGTATTTCAAGATTATTCAAGTAAAGAACTTTTGAAAATTATACCATTATTGGGAAGGACTAAGGGAGAAGACATTTTTTTGGCATTTGATGAATTTGTGAAACAACATAAACTTTCGCTTTTAAACTTGTGTCTATTACTACTGATGGTGCTCCTGCAATGATAGGTAATAAATCACGCTTCATTTCATTATGTAAAAACGAAGACAAATATCCAGATTTTTTAACGTACCACTGTATTATTCACCAACAAGTACTGTGTAGTAAAAGATTAAACACAAAAGATGTTTTGGATATTACATTTAAAATTGTAAATTCTGTTCGAGGAAAAGCCCTGCTATTTAAATTACAGGCAGATGATGATAGGGAACTTCTGTTGTACAATAATGTTCGCTGGCTCAGCCGAAGTCAATTTTTAGAAAGATTTCTTGTATTAATTAACGATATAAAATTTTTTCTTGATGAAAAAGAAGATATTTATCCACAATTGAGTGATAAAAGATGGTTGTTACACTTATCATTTTTAGTAGATTTCTGTACGAAATTAAGCAATTTAAATTTAGAGTTACAAGGTGGAGATAAAAATTGAATTGACATGTTAAGTTCAATAAAAACTTTCCAACAGTTCTTACTTTTATTAAAGAAAAATATAAATGCCCGCGAATTTAGACATCTCCCATATTTATTAAATTTTTGAACAAAATCAAGAAATGCTTCGCTATGATTTAAAAGAATTTATTCGTGAAATAGAATTAGTTGAGGAAGAAATAAATCCAAGATATAAAGATTTCAATAAAACTGAAATGATTGTATCTTTTATCAATAATCCATTTTAAGAAAACTTGAACATCACAGAAATTTCAAATAAAATTAGTGGGCTGTTTGATATAAACCAAGCTGAAGTAGAACTAGAGATAATAAACATTCAGAATAGTTTACATTTAAAATCAATAAACAATGACGTTATTTGGAGGTATGCACATGAAAAATTCCCAATATTAACTGATATTGCGCAAAAAATTCTGTCGTGTTTCGGATCGACATACTTGTCAGAATCCGCTTTTTCAAATATGACCGTCATAAAAAATCAATTAAGAAACCAAATTACAAATGATCATTTGGAAGATTGTCTGCGATTGGCCACTTCTTCATATCAACTTGACTATGAAAATATTGCGAGGTCCAGACAATGCCAAATTTCACATTAACTTTTTTGTTGTTGTTGTTGTTGTTTTGCTGTTTTCAATTTGTTGTTTTCTCTAACTTTGGTTTTCCGAAATAGAGAAATAAATATTTTATTTCAATATATTTGTTTTATTTTGTTGTATTAAAATAATTAAAAGTGATAAATAAATTTTTAAATACACAAATAAAGTTTTTAGTGGTGTATTTTTTTTAGTTGTTTATTTGTGCGTAATCAGATATCAGGTTGGGGGAACGTGATCTATATAAGAAAGTAGATCGCCGAATAACTTATATATAAGAGAGTAGATCGCCGAATAACTTATAGAAAAGTAGCTCGCTTAGTAAAAAAAGGTTGAACACCACTGACATATAGTATTTTTATCGTGACTTTGCATCACTGCACACGCAAGCTGTTTGTGAAGTTAGTTTAAGCCAGTTTTGTTTAATTCTTCGAGATCAAATGTAAAAATAGACCATTCGTAGGATATGATTTATTCTATGGTTATTCTTTAATTTTCCAAGGCAAATTTAATTACACTTTTAAGCCCTGCATCAAACTATTCATAGTGTAAAACAAATCTGAGAATTCGTGAGCAGTAAAATCATTAATTATATTTGATTTCTATAACAAAATCACAAGAATAACAGCGTATTTAATTTAACGTTCGTTGATATTGTGAAAACTGTCACCCAAATTACACCTTACTTAATAACGATAGTGTATATGCATGATTCTGTAATTCGTCACTTTCTTGATCAGTTTGCGAATTTGTAATCTAAGTTAACAAATTATGTTATGACATTTATCAACAGTGGCTTCATTCAAAGTTCCTTATGTCCATTCCCAAAATGACAACTGTTTTCTTTCCAGATTTTTAAAGAATAACAATCCCATAGCGTAAAATTTCCTTATCTGGTTTTTACACTATTGGTTCATATTTGAAAGGAATTAGAACCATCAGCTTTTCGATGGTAAATGAAGTAGGTGTTTGTTATGCTTTAGTGTGAAGCATACAAAGAACACTTCTGAAGTCAAGAGTTGAAATAAGGCACCGTAAATATCACCGTAAATGTACTCTGAAAATGCTGGTTAAGTGTTAGTTTATATCACAATAATTTAAAGAGTTTTTTTTTTTTTCATTGTTTAACAAAATTTCCGCTTCATAGAATCAAACCATGGTGAAAAATGTACTGAAGGTATTTTGTGCAGTAGCGGTCCACCTACGATAGTTTTTTGTGAGGTGTAGTGTCTTCAATGGGCCTAAATTCTGGTGCAGCAGTTGTGCTGTGTTGAGAACTTTCTAAAGCCTGGTGCCGTTGAGTGTCTGAAGCTCCATGTTGAGAACTATTCAAGCTTCGATTTTGAAGACTTTGTAAGGCTCGATGTTGAAGAGTATGTAAAACTCGATATTGAGGAGTACGTAAGGCTTGATGTTGAGGACTCTGTAAAGCCTGATATTGAGAATTCTGTAAAGCCTGATGTTGAGCATTCTGTAAAGCTTGTTGTCGCGGACTCTGTAAGGCTTGTTGTTGAGCATTCTGTAAAGCTTGTTGTCGCGGACTCTGTAAGGCTTGTTGTTGAGGTTGACTCTGTAAGGATTGATGTTGAGGACTCTGTAAGGCTTGTTGTTGAGGTTGACTCTGTAAGGATTGATGTTGAGGACTCTGTAAGGCTTGATGTCGTGGACTTTGTAAGGCTTGATGTCGTGGACTTTGTAAGGCTTCATGTTGCGGACTCTGTAAGGTTCGATGTTGAGGATTCTGCAAGGTTCGATGTTGAGGACTCTCTAGAGCACGGTGCCTTGGACTCTCTGAAATACGGTGCCGTGGACTGTCAACTGACCGGTGTAATGGACTGTTTAATGTCCGATGTCGTGGACTGTTTATGGCTCGGTGTCGAGGACTAGATGAGGGACTCCTCAGAAGAGGGCGCCTTGGCTCAACTGGTCGTTCTATTGATTGGTATGACACCATCAGCTTTTTACATTGAATTTCATCCTCTTCTTTCTCCTTGTCTGGATATTTTTTATTTATTCGTCGCCTTTCCTAAAGAAAAAAAAAACGTTAATTTCTAAAAGTTAGGTTTAAAACGCTTTTGCCTACTCCCTGTGGGATATTAAAAAAAAGGCTTTAGCGTTAGCAGACGTCAATGAATTACTAATTTACTGATTTTCTTACAATGACATTCCTGTTCAAAAATATGAAAGTACTCATATTTTTACTTTTGAGAGAAACTTGTGACATGAAATTAAGAATTATCTACACGTTAGCACAAGAAAAGTATATTTAATCTTCTGACAGTATATTAAATATACTTATCTTGTGCTAACGTAGATAATTCTTAAAGTACTCATATATTACTGATATCCAGCAAATAATATGAGTGGACCTCAACTGTTAAGCAACAGGTATTGAACAGAATTTTAAAATATCTTATAATGCAACTGAAAGGATTGCTAATGATTTTGTAATTAATAATTTATGTCAATGAATTACTAATTTACTGATTTTCTTACAATGACATTCCTGTTCAAAAATATGAAAGTACTCATATTTTTACTTTTGAGAGAAACTTGTGACATGAAATTAAGAATTATCTACACGTTAGCACAAGAAAAGTATATTTAATCTTCTGACAGTATATTAAATATACTTATCTTGTGCTAACGTAGATAATTCTTAAAGTACTCATATATTACTGATATCCAGCAAATAATATGAGTGGACCTCAACTGTTAAGCAACAGGTATTGAACAGAATTTTAAAATATCTTATAATGCAACTGAAAGGATTGCTAATGATTTTGTAATTAATAATTTCAGTGCTTCGTGTATACAAAATAAAAAATAATAATAATGTTTCAATTTCATCATTATTGTAGTTATTAATCCATGTTGTAAAATTACTATATGAAAATAATGTTCTTCTAATATATATATATATATATATATATATATATATATTAGGGTTACCAAGTAATTTTATAAACTTGGTTATTTTACTCCAAATCCCAAGTAAGCAAACAGTTAAGTACAGTTAAGTTTGCGCCTGAACGTAGTTCAAGTCTAAAGGTGGTACAACACCAGGGCAACTCATAAAAACAATAAAAACACCTTGTAGCAACTTGTATAGGTAAAGTTGATAAGGCTCTGTATTACTAAAACCTTGGTATTTAGGGTCTAGCTACTCACTGAGGAGACCTCAAAAAAGGTTGAAACCGGTCTGGGTAGTGACCTCACCCATAATGTATTGCAGTATACATCTCTTAGTGAGATGTACTTTACATTATGGAAAATACTAAGAATAGTGATCAGAGCTTTACCCACCTTTACAATGAGTTACCCTGGTGTTGCACCACCTTTAGACTTGAACTACGTTCAGGCGCAAACTTAATTGTTTGCTTACTTGGGATTAGGAGTAAAATAAACATGTTTATAAAAGTCATCACAAGTCGTTCGCATACTTGACCTTCACCTAACTAAACACATTAGTAATGTAGATAAGCTTAAATTTATTTTATAGTTTGTTTCTATAAAGAAACTTACTCGATCAAAAATATTTCGTAATAATTTATTGAAATTAAAAACTACGACTTCCGTGTTATTTTTTAGTTTATAATTTTAAAAAGATATAAGAATTTGAAATTCTAACACTATCACATTAAAGTTGGATAAATTCAGAAAAGAATGATACCAAACATATATATGTAGGATTTAAAATAGGCCCGATTTATAACGTGACATGAAAAACGTTTCAAATTTCGGCTTATCTTTTTTGAATGGATATTTATACACGTGAACAAGTTTTCGGAGATGATTGCTGTTAATGGATCAGTTTGTTTTTTTTTATTCCTGATTTATCCACTTTCGGGGGTGAGTTTTGAATGTTTTTTCCCTTAAAAAAAGCGGTGAAAGAATATGCAAGTAATTTATTTATCTATTTCATGTAGATAAGTATTTTATTCATCTACTCGTAGTAAAATTTTAAAACATTTCTGAACTAAAGAGTTTTATAAATACTTTCGAATATAATAACTGTAATTATAAGAAGAATCCGATTTTGTAATTTTATAATTTAAAAAAATATGCTGATATTTCTGGAATGGGTTTGATTTTTAATGTAAAGTTCCTCATTTCGCGGTGTTGTTTTTATATGTACATTTACACAAAGATTCGCTTTGCACTGAACTTGCACATTATCACATCTCCCTTGATACTACACCATGATACCAGACATTCGATGGTGAAAAATTCAAATAATTCTTAGACTAATTGAACATTATCTAAAATTATCTAGCAGTTCTTTTAACTGTCAAATACGAAACTTGAAGCCTTTAGAAATTGGGACATCGTTATGTATCATATCAGGAAAGGTCGAACGTCTTCTAAGCTTCCCTGAATGGTAGAGTTTCATCACGTAGTGTAATGCTGCTACTTTGTTCATGCTGAATTTTTCTGGAAGAATTACTACGGGACAGGAATGAAAATAATAACTTAATAACTATGTTAAATATTTAGTTACATACCGACGTTTCGCCAGAAACAGAAAATGGACAGTCACGTGCATAAAACTGGTGGCAAAAGTTCCACTCGTCCTCGTGCATATCTTCTATTGTTACTGTTGTGATATATTTTTTTTAAAAAATCACACGGATTCTATTCAATTATTAGGATTGCAATTTAGCAGCTTCCAGAAGAACGGTGTATGTGGGATTTGCGTAGTAACTTGGCCTTCTTCCACTTGATGAAGTGATTTTTATCCATTACATGTTATGCTAGCCCGCTTCTTTTCTGAACCGTAGCTGTTGAGCCATTGATGTAAGGTAGGAATATGGCACATATACATAATCTAATTTGTGGGGTTCTTCTTTTCAAGAAGTTTGGCAAGTTGTTGTTTTTTTTCTTGTTGTTGATCGTATCCGTTTTGTTGGAATGGTGTTAAAACAAAGTCTGTTGTTCCACATGCAGTGCTAGTTCTGAAAACGAATTTCGTTTTGCCTTGGAGGCTAAAGTTTTGAAAATTCCTAGTTTTTAGTTGAATGGTGGTGTTGTGGAGTAGCAACTAGGTTATTTGCTCGTATGTGTATGGATTTGCAGTAGACTGAACATAAAAGCGAAGTATCTGATTCCCTTGTAACAAAAGTAACCCCCCCCCTAAAAAAAACCCTTTCTTTTAGCAACGTTAAGCACTATCTTAAATTGGGGTGTTTCAGCGTGAATAACCAGCTTTATAAACAAATTGAAGGTGTAGCAATGAACTCTCCACTTTCACTTCCATAACGAATTTATATGGAATATTTTGAAATTTTTGAATTCATTTTCCTTAAATAAAGTATAAATAAGTCCGCGCGGTTAGCCTAGTGGCTATGCGCTTCGCAACCATATGCCTGGGGAAGGAGTGTCCTAGGTTCGTTTCCCGTTGGTGACGTGAGGAGCTGAAGGATCTTCCTCAGCCATAGCCAAATTAGCCAGTCTTGGGCGTGGACAGCAGGGTTTTTTCCTCAGTTTATTCTGGGGTTTTTCATCCCACAAAGCAGGCAAACTGGCCTTGAGAACTTAACACTACAGCCCATAGGATATACCGCGGCATAGGGCTGACCACCTTATCCTGTAAACGGTTGAGGTCCGATGATCAATGGACCCTCGACACCGCAAGGTAAAAGAGGGTATAAAGAAGATGAGATAAATAAAGTATGGCTGAGGTATATAGACGATTCTATTTTTGCCTCGTTGCCCGCAGACTTTCAAACTCAACAATTTTTTAACGGTATTCATTTTCGAATCACCTTTCTCTCTGGTCACACATTACCATTATGAATGATGGTGAATGAATCTTTCCCTAAAACTTTACAACCAATGCTGGGGTTCCACAGGGCTACGTGTTTTCACCCACACTGTTTCTTCTATATATCAGTGATCCCCACTATTAACTATGGATTGAACTACAAGTTCAATCCATAGTTAATGATATTACACTCCACATGTCTCTGGTCATGTGGAGTGTAATATGGCTGGCCAGAAGAACACTGTCCTCATCAGCGCCCAAGCTACTTCAGCCGTAAATCCAAAACAACCACCTGACCAAACGTTTTCATTTGTCAAACCACTACACAAATCATTAAAATTTGCAGAAGATCAACTTGTGCAACCTATTTTCTGATCTCCAAACCATTCTTTGCCTGCCTGGTTTGCTGAGTGGTTGGTGTATCCGCTCTCCAGCCAAGAGGCTGCGGGTTCGAATCCCGCCATGGGGATGGGTTTTTGTGATTGTCCTACCAACTTTGTGTAGAAAGAGCATCTGCGACCCTACTACTTCTAGCAAAGGCTTCACTCCCGAACCCTATGAGGTACGAGAGTAACCATATGACGTTAATTGATGTCACATTTTCTCCTCTCTTCCATCATCTATGTGGATGATGATGAGGCCGAATGAATGAACTCTTTCCACTTCTGTATGCCCGGGAGAGTCCGAACAATTATGTCCAGTTTGGTGTTGCTTGTTGTGATTTGGTTTTCAGGTCCCCTTTTATTTTGTCTATCCATCTAATTCTGGGCCGTCCTTTGGATCTTTTACCTTCCATCGTTGTATTCATGGCTTTAGATGGTAGTCTTTCTGTTTCCATTCTGGTCACATGGCCAAACCATCGCAGTCTTCTTTCTTGGATTTTGTCTATTATTGTTATTTCTTGTTTTAGTCGTTTCCTTATGTCTTCGTTTCTTAGTCAATCCAGCAGAGATACTCCAAGTAATCTTCTTAGCAAACATTTCAGTAACTAATAATTTTTTCTCTTCAGCCTTTTTGAGATTCCAGCATTCACTTCCATAGAGGAGTATTGGGAGGACCATTGTTTCATAGATTCTTACTTTTGTTACTTGTTTGATGCCTCTTGACTTCAATATTTTATTGTCGTTCAAAAGTTTGGGATGCTTGACTGATTCGTCTGTTTATATCTTTTATAATTCCGCCATTGTACTCAATAACTCCTCCAAGGTAGGTGAAGTTTTCTACCTGCTCTAGATTCTTACTATCAATTTCAATTTTCAGATTGGTGCTTCTTTTTCCTATTTGCATAAATTTTTGTTTTGTCTATATTTATGTTTAGTCCAGATTTTATACACTCCTTTATTTAATCAGAAATTCGCTCTAGATTTTCTTCTGTGCTTGCAAGTAATGCAATGTCGTCTGCAAATTTTAAATTTGTCACATTTTCCCCATATATTTTGATTCCGGAGTCTTCATTATTTAAGGCCTTATTGGTTGCTTCTTCCAGTGTAAGATTGTAATTGATAGATTGTTAGATTGTAAGATTTTATGATTGTGATGTATGAATGTATTGTAAGATTGTAAGACTGTTGTAAGATTGTAATTGATGTCACATGTGAATAACCAACTAACCATTCTTCAATGAGGGTTCTAATAATTTTAATTTCAGAAAAAAAGAAACCCTTTTCTTTAGTGCTAATTTTCATAATACTAAAATCTCTTCGAAAGAAAAGATATTTCCTTTTGGGATAACTCTAATTACCAGCCTTTCCTGACATTAACGAAATACTGGTATGGTGTCCACAGTATCTTAAAATTAATCTTCTCTTTCGCTCAGTAAGTTTCTTCTTTCTCCTTAAATCCCCCCCCCCCTCAAGATTTTAAATTGTATCTGAAAAACATATCTGTTTTTGAAACAATATTTGTTTCAAATATTGTTTTACAATTTTCCTAGTTTCTGCGCCTTTTCCTCTTACGGTTCATTTTAAAACCTCTAAACCTCGTGGTTTCACTGTTCTAGTATATCCTACTCTTTTTAACTGGTGGCACGAGTATTGCAGTTATTATTCCCTAGTATATCTGTTTTGGTATACGGTTGTGAAAATTCTACTACCTCCGTTTGAAACTGTAAAGCTGTTGTAAACCTTTCTTACTTTAATCTGATTCTACTGTGTACTCCTCTAATGTTTGGCATATCTCAGCGTCACTTGCCTTTTCTACAATAAAAATTCAAACCAATCAACCAACCACTTCTCATCTGGCATTTGAATCCATTCTGCGACCAAAGTGTGTATGTCGTTCTTCCAACTGCACTGTCGGTAGTTTGGAGTTTTTCCATATATTGATGATAATAACTAAAACATATTCCGTTTTCGTCGAAAGTCCCCTCCCCCTTTTCTACTCTTTCGCATGCATAGGGAGCGACTCGTTTGTTAACGATTTTTCGTCGCATATATCTAGCAATACCAAGAAATCTTCGATTTTACAGAACAGTAATCCTCCTGTTTGCTTCTCGAACATAACTGAAACCAAGCACGTTTTGCTACGTATTTTTATATATCTCAGTCACAGATCCACGATACTGTTATCATAAACAGTGATTTCCCAACTCTTCAGAACGGACAAGCTCTTCGCTCTAGTTTGGCGTACCTCTTGAAGTTATTTCTGAACATCTGCACTTTTCGTGATACTGCCTAATCGATAGTATCATTTCACCAGAAGTGTTTTTTTTTTTTTTCCTTTTCTTAGTGAAAGATGTTCACTAAGTGACTAATGACAGATGACTTTTTTTTTTTATCTTATATACTGCAGTGAGGCACAGATGCGCCATCTAGTCTACATTTCTTCCTCTTTAAAATGTTAATAAGGTTTGTGTAAACTGACAGACGTCATACATTATATCTGTCAGTCTACAGATTTTAAATTTCGTAATATGAAAGAAGTTTTATGATTTCTGTGTGCTAATTAAAAAAAAAAAAAAAGATCAAAACGATAAAGGCTGCCGTATATGTTTTAAACAAATAAGGAGCTAAGATTCGTAAACACCTCTTTGTCCTGCCTCACATACATAAGCCAATTATTCCTTACGTGGGAGGGGGAGGGGGGAGGAAGTAACGGATTTGTTAAAATTATGTATTTTAATAACTTTCTTTCCCACTGTGGCTTGATAAAATTTAATAAATTTTGAATTCAGGAGATACATTAGGAGGACGCTGCCCATGAAATTCGATTTCAGTCGGCTGTTTTTTTTATTGGCAAAATTATTTAACTGATATTAATTGTATAATTTATAATAATATAATTAATAATAATTTAGCTGCTAAAATTTTGCCTATCGTAAGAATATGTGATAATTTCAATTGTACAAACAAATTAAAAAAAGCGATCCTTTTTTATGGTGGTCCCATACATGAGAAGTTATCCAATCTGTAACACATTAGCCTTGGCTGACAAAAAGGAAAGTTGAGGGCAGAGAGAGAGAGAGAGAGAGAGAGAGAGAGAGAGAGAGAGAGAGAGAGAGAGAGAGAGAGCTTGAAAGCTTGTTGGTATCAAATTTAAAGACTTGCAGATTATTCTCCTCAGGAAATACATACTACGGAGATGGCAGAAAGGCAACAGTAATGAAAACTGGCAAATGAAAAAGGGAATGTTAGTCATCAAGAACCTTTAGGCTATCTCAACTCACACAGTGAAATCTGCTAAGTTTCTGATACCACATAAATCTTAAAGATAATGTGTTATTTATTGAAAGTTTAATATTTTTCCTGACAAACAAACAAAAAATTTGAACACAACTAACACATAATTCATGACTTCTAATTAAATATTACTTCTAATTTTGCAAAAAAAAAAAAAAAAAAAAAATTGTAGTAACAAGTCAACCTTATGTTCTTTCAGTTAATATATTTTGTTTTCTGTAATTAATATAAGCACCACTCGATGGGATTCGGCCATTCCGAATTTTAGTGAGCTTCCCACATTTTCCTTTTCATCTTTCTCTCGCGTCGTGAGAGGGCGCTTCTTTCATTGTTTGTTGATGAATGGCAGTTCGTACAAAAAAAAAAAAAATAATAATAATTAAAAAATAAAAAATAAAGGATATTTTAGACTGTGACTTTATTTTATAAATGGTTTGAAAGTTACAAAATATCGCAAAATTCATGCAAAAATGTGATGTCTCAATATTTGTTTTATGATAAGGAGAAAAAAAAAAGGAACTGTATAATTTTTATAAGAAATAAGAGTGACTGCAGCCTAGTAGTAAAAATAGACATCCGAGTTAAACCAGCGTAATTCTGCCGCTTTCTGTACAAAATAAAGAAAGAAAGAGAAAGAGAATGACTTCGCTTCCGGTCATAGTGATTACGTTCTCATCATTTAGCTGGCCGCATGAAAATAGCCTCACTCTTTATTGCCAAGCAACTGTCCAAGGTCATCTAACAATGATTTTTTTTTTTTAAACAACTTAGTACAAAATATTAGACTTTATATGTTTTTTTTTTTTTTTTTTTTGTCCATGAAAAGAAAATGTTGTGCATGATGGGGAGAAAACAATGGCTTCATTTCTTCTACTCAAAAATGTACACCTGCGACATCGTTCACCAAATCAAAGCTTAAATGTCAACAATTTATCCTATATTAGTTCAATATCAGTGCGAAGGATGGCAGCACATTCTAGTTATGAGTAATACGATAACACGATATATACCAGCCGAGTTGAGAAAACGATTTTTTAAGATGCCGACCGATTTTTTTTTTTTCTTTTCATTGTTTAGAAAGGGCATAATAACGCTTACATTTGTGGATCATAAGGTAAACAACCGCTACCCTTTGAATGAAGAAGGAACGATAAAGAAACAAACGCAAACAAAAAAATTTTATCTTTACTTAAATTTTTACCAAGAAAAATTTCGAAAGAAAAGTTCAAAAATTAGTTTTTAAAAAATCATGAAAGTTTCATCGTATGAAATTAACTCTACAAATGGAAATAAAGACAGGCAGAGTTGGTCTCCTGTTATTTATTCTTTATATTAATATCATAATAGAATTATATTTCTTTGATCTTTATGAAATAAATGATTAATATTTTGACATCAAAATATTAAATAATGGTAACAAAATATAACGGGCAGACTCCGAAAACGAAATACTTAAATTAATGTACAAATAAAGATGAAAAATAGAAGAAACGGAAGTAATGGCATGAGTTAAATAATTGCCGAAATTGCCCGAAGTGACACTCAATAAAACCATAAGACTACAAAACTATATATATATGTGATCAATTAAATAGAATATAATATTCTTAGATTTTTAATGGATTACACTTTATAGTCTAAAGAGAATGTGATAGCGTGATGTGTAATCTCATACGCACTTACATAAATGAACTCAATGTAGAAGAAAGGTTAAAAATTTGCAGTTGTATTCCTACTCCTAATCCTGCAATCCTAATTTACGCTCACGCTCAGACCTACACATTTTACCGGCTAGGCATTCGGAACCGAAATCCTACGGAATAGGTTGGTTACTCCTTACTCCCGGAGGTGTTCTATGTCTGCCGAAGCGTTATGTTCTCAAGGCCGGTTTGCCTCCTGCTTGCGGGAGGAAAACCCCCAGAAAAACTGGGGAGAAAAACCCTGCTGTGCACGCCCAAGACCGACTAACTTGGCTACGTCTGAGAGAGATCCTAAGCTCCTCACGTCAGCGACGGGAATCGAACCCAGGACACTCCTGTCTCAGGCATATGGTTGCGAAGCGCAAGGCCATTCGGCTAACCGCACCTGATATAGTGGGACGCAATCTCACTATTTTAGGTTTAAAAAAATGTTTCTTGTCCATCTTAAACATGGATCAGAGTTATGAGGAACTTTGCGTTTGTCTCAAACTTTAAGGATACGAAGAAGGAAAAGATAAGGAATGAAAAAATAAGAATAACGGAGTGGCATTTCCTTCCACTCTATACATAATCCAAAACGTGTAAAATATCTCTGATTACAGAATCAGATAAGAAAATTTTGAGAATGGAGAGGAGAGAAACGCAAAGAAAGTGATCCTTATTCAGAACTTAATCTCTCAGAAAATAAGTTCACGTGTATAAATGGATTACTGCTTTGTATTTGCCTCTTAACAAACACATTAAATATTTAATATTTTCGTTGAACGAATAATTCAGGCACGCACTTCAATTCGCCAGAGATGGTCAGTGAAAATATTTCGAGATCTCATTTCATAATGCTTTAAATGGGTGTGGTGGTGCGTAATCGCCTCCTGTTCCGTAGCAACCACTCTTAAATCCCCTCGAGGAGGGATTTCTGTGGATCCCTGGGAGTATTCCTTCCGCAGTGTAGATTTTTATAGATGTCTGTTACGCCCTGAATTATTTGCAAAAAAAAAAAGCAGAATAGAATCGGTTTCATTTATTAAATGCACTGCTTCAGACTGTTCTTTTTATCTCATTTAAGCACTTACTGATATGCGAAAGTGTTTTCTTCCTAATTAGCTTCAGTGCTTTTATCTCTGAAAGAGATCAAACAAAGAGGTATTTGGTTCCTTTATGAAGTGAAAAGAGATGAACTTCTGTTGAGGGGGAAACGGAAGAAAACCAAAACTGTTCTGGTTTTGGTTTTCGTAGATATAGTTAGAATTGAATTTGTGTTATTTCAGCTGCCAGCGTTCAAAAACTCATTTAGGAAGCATTTCCTGTATTTATGGAAATACTGTGCGCGGTACTTGCAAATCAACACTGTTGGAGAAAAGTTTTTTTTTTTTTTTTCCCAGCAAGAAAAACGAAATAAACATCGACAGTTAAAATGCAGTTTTGGAATCTAAAAACGTGTGAAACAGTCCATATGGCCGGAAATGTCAAACCTTTTAGTAGAAGCGCCTGAATTGATTGTTAAACTAAACATGAGTAGAACTACTAAAAAGGAAAGAGAGACAGTGTTAGGAAATACCGGCACGCACAAGCACACAACTTTCATTACCTTCTAAAAATTCTCCAACGTGACTGCTACTTTAAGTTTCTTGTAAAATGCTTGATGTTAATGAGATCAACTTAATTTTATTTTGGAGAAGAGTCTTTTGCCTCCTCCTGTAAACAAAGCTGTTTTCACGGCTCCAGAGATCGCGGCGTCATAAAAATAGCCTCACTTTCATTGTATGGTATGACGATTATCACATATTATTTGCAGTTAATGCTTTGTTATTTATATTGATAACTTAAAAAAAAAATAAAACCTTTTTATTTCAAATTTAAGTGATTTGAAATCTGAAATCGAACCTTCTACCTTCATTTTCTAAATATTGCTTATTTTAAGAAAGCAACATGTTCAGTATATCTACGCTGAGATACACGTTTTCCAGATACCGATAACATTTTCCCTAGCATACAGTAATCGTCTTACACTTGCCATGAGTCGCCTCGATATGTTTTAGAAACTGATATTTTTAAGGAAATTTATGAAATGTTCCCAGGAAACGAATATGTGGAAGCATTCTTGAAGTGGAAAATTTGTTTTGCCTTTTGTTTGGCTAAACAGGTATGTAAATGATCCCAAACGAACATGAAACGGTACGTTTCCAGTAACATTTTTTCCGATGTAGCATCGCTGATTCTTGCTGTTGTTCCCTTGTCACTCAGGGCTATTTCGTAGCCCTGAGTGACAAGGTATGGTAGCCCGGCTTCCAGCTCACTAATTTGTCGATTTCAAATGCTCCAAATTAAGAAATACAAACTGATAGTTATTAAAATCAAGGATATTATCGTTTCAGCCATATTTTATAGCCAAATATAAAAAATAAACTAAAAAAGTTTCGAAAATTTACTAAAGAGTTTATGAGAATAAAACCATTGGCATCAGAACTCTTTGTACTACTTAAATGACACAAGCTGTGCCCAATTTTATTTGTGCCTCATCAAATAAGCTGGTAAAAACATTCGTGTAATACAGTAGACGGAACTGTGAAGCTGCAATATAGAATTCAACTAAGCTTTTTTTATTTTATTTTGTTTTGTATTATTCACCCAACCAAATACATAAATGAAATAAATGTGGTTTCGCCGGTGCACTATTACCAGACTAAACTCACTAAAGACTCACCTCTGTAAGCATGTGAGATTCGAAATCTCTCAGCTGCTTCTGAAAGCCACAGTTCGGATTAGCGACACTTCTTGCGCCACGAACGACCATGAGAGCATCTCGGCAGTTCAAAGAAGTGATTGACATAATGTAGGCCGCCGCTATCGTGGCACTCCGCGACACTCCGGCTAGGCTACAACAAAGAAAAAGCATCATTATATGTTTCGCTATAAAATTATGGACTTTAGACCTGGATAAAGTAAAAGTGAATAGTACTCGTTAGTTATGTGGTTATAGGAGCGAGACTGTGAACAACATGATTATATCCAATTGTTAATTTATAATTTTTTTACTTTTACGTGCTCGTAAAAGTAAAAGCTCGGACCTTTCATTTTAGGTCTGCAAATACAGTATCTCTTTATTATTCACCTTATTCACAAATTATTTCTCGACTGCTTTACAAGTGATATCGCTAGAAAAAATCATATATATTCCTAAGTACTGAGAAAGAAGTTGGTCACAATTTAGAATTAATGTTTCACTGACACATCCTAGTGTTAATTGTTGAGAATATAAGTTTCCTTCTGAAATTCAAACGGTATCATAGCAATGAGACCACTGATTATTAAAAAAAAAAAAATCAATGTCGGCAAATTAGCTCTTCTTAACTGAAATGTTAACCACTTGGCCAAACACTCCGCAAATTAGATATCACTTATTATTTATTTATTGGAATGAAGTAGATAAAACAGACAACAAATAAACTGTCGATTTCGGTTTTTATGGCATTTTATTTTATTTTCCTTTAATTTCCGCAGATTTTGATCAAAATGTGTGGAAATTGTTAGGGACCTCAAGCAACGTAAAAAAATAACTATATTCCGAAGAATTTGGTTGAAAACAGTTGGTACCTGTAGAGATACTGCAGAGAAACCCCCCCCCATTTACAATCTCCTCCATTTCATTCTAATTAAACTGATTTTTTCCCCATAAGACCTTTATCCATGTAGTAAACACGACAAGACTTAATTTTATCCCGATTTAACTAAATTTTAGAGAGCACTTTAAGCGCTGCTAAAATAAATAAATAATAAAGCAATTATTCCATATAAATGAGTTAAACAATAATATAACCTGTAAAAGGTGTCCAGATAAGGAGGGAAGAAGAGCCATGCTTTTCTTTTCGTTAGATCCAATTAATGATTATTTTTCTTAATTGGATTTAACTCCTTAAAATTTCGCGGACTGTGTCCTGTCGAATAGCTGTGCCAAATGAAAGTGGCTATCTTATTACAAAATAATTTTTGTAATAAGATAGTCGGTGACTTGTTGCGGTACTTGGATTGAGTCACAATTAATACTTGGGCACGTATAATATTTTAATAACTGATTTTATGTATTTCTGAACAATTAACCTTGGGATTTTTTTTTTTTTTTTTTTTTTTTTTTGAGTATGGCCTGTTATCCATTTCAAACACAGTGCAATGCAAAGATTTTGCCTGTTTATTATCTCCATCCTATTTTTATTTTTTTTTTTTAGATTATTCGTTAACGAATTCTGCTGATTCGGCCGAAGCCGAATATCTGAAAAACATGCCGAATCGCGACAGACCTGAGCACAGTAATCCAGATGTGCACGCATCAAGGCCTTATAATGAGGATGACAACTTCCGTATCTGTTTTTTTTTTTCCTTATTTCTTCTTTTTCTTTTTTTTTTTTTTATGTGGCTCCTTTCCACCCACGAAAGGTTTTTATAAACCTGTATTACCTTCGTACCGTAAGCAGGCTTAGAATTTTTTTTTCTGTCTGTATTAATTATATATATATATATATATTTTAAAAGAATTGAATGACTAAAACCGAGATTTAAGTAAAAAGGTTTTAATATTAAAACACGACTAGTTTCGGCTTGTAACAACCTTCATCAGTGACATTATAAAAGAAAGAAAAAACATTAAAACACTGAAGCTTAAATAAACTATGAACAACATAGAGAGTCTCTATACATAATTGAAATTAAAACGTTGTGGTTGTATTTAAAGCTGTTCTTTCGTTTGTTGTATTGTTGGGAAAGTGCGTGCTAGTAGCATCTCGTGAACGCCAGTACATGATTACAGCTGAATAACTATCTGGTAGGTTGTAGCTGAAGTTATTATTTAGATGAACAGGATTGAAGATGATTTCCCTAGATTCCACGATTTTTCTCTCTAGTTCATCATTGCAACGGAAGATGTTAGTAGATTTTTCCCAGCAGACTGTGTGACTTTGACTTTAGCCGAGAAAAGGATATGACTTGATAATGCACTGGCTCGCTGTCTCTTGTAAGTCATGTCCCTCATGTGTTCTTCCATACGCAATTCAACAGATTTGTCTGTCTGCCCAAAATAAGGAATATCACAATCACGCAATATTTTATATACACCAGGGTATTTAAGATGATGACGACAAGGTTTTGGATGGCTTATTAAGACACGTATTTTTGGAAGTGGAGTGAACAAAGTTCTGATATTGTATTTTCTTAGAACTTTTGCTAATTTATGTGAAACTGTTATGTAAGGAATAGATATATTGCCTTTGAATCTATTTGTTTCTTCTGAGCGATGTCTAGGAGAATTAAGAAGGAATGTTTCAGGGATTCTCTTGGAATATCCATTAACTTTGAAAGAAGTTTTGAGATGGTTTATTTCTGTAAGAAGTTCATTTGGGTCATCCGGAAGAGAAGGGGCTCTATGTCCCAAGGTGTAAATTATTCCAAGCTTATGAGGAGGGAAGTGATGGGACTGACTATGCAGATATCTGTTGGTATCTGTGGGCTTTTTATATATCGATATTTTGAGTTTACCAGAAGAGCGGGTCAGTTTGACATTAAGAAAAGGCAGGGAATTATCCGTTTCAAGCTCGGCAGTAAACTTAATACTTTGATATCGGCTATTGAGATATTAGAAACTTCTTACAGAAATAAACCATCTCAAAACTTCTTTCAAAGTTAATGGATATTCCAAGAGAATCATTGAAACATTCCTTCTTAATTCTCCTAGACATCGCTCAGAAGAAACAGATAGATTCAAAGGCAATATATCTATTCCTTACATAACAGTTTCACATAAATTAGTAAAAGTTCTAAGAAAATACAATATCAGAACTTTGTTCACTCCACTTCCAAAAATCCGTGTCTTAATAAGCCACCCAAAACCTTGTCATCATCATCTTAAATACCCTGGTGTATATAAAATATTGTGTGATTGTGATATTCCTTACTTTGGGCAGACAGACAAATCTGTCGAATTGCGTATGGAAGAACACATGAGGGACATGACTTACAAGAGACAGCGAGCCAGTGCATTATCAAGTCATATCCTTTTCGTGGCTAATCCTAATGATGAAAGCCAAAGTCACAATCTGCTGGGAAAAATCTACTAACATCTTCCGTTGCAATGATGAACTAGAGAGAAAAATCGTGGAATCTAGGGAAATCATCTTCATTCCTGTTCATCTAAATAATAACTTGAGCTACAACCTCCCAGATAGTCATTCAGCTGTAATCATGTACTGGCGTTCACGAGATGCTGCTAGCACGCACTTTCCCAACAACACAACAAACGAAAGAACAGCTTTAAATACAACCACAACGTTTTAATGTCAATTATGTATAGAGATTCTCTATGTTGTTCATAGTTTATTTAAACTTCAGTGTTTTAGTGTTTTTTCTTTCTTTTATAATGTCACCTGATGAAGGCTGTTAAAAGCCGAAACTAGTCGTGTTTTAATATTAAAACCTTTTTACTTAAATCTAGGTTTTAGTCATTCAATTCTTTTTAAAAAAAATATGTATGTTAACCGAGTCAGTGATCATTCTTTCATATATTTCATATACAGGAATACCTTGTATAGCGCGGTTTTGAAGAACGCGGGTTTTGGTCTAACGCGATTTTTATTATTACACTTATCATTATTACACTAACATTGTCAACACTGACCAAACTTATTAAGTATGAGTGAAAAAGAGACAAAACAAAGAAGACACTGTTGGAGTAACAAAAAAACGCAAGTGGTTGACATCAGAGAAGAAACTTGAAATTATAAAATGTCACGAGAATGGCGCTTCGTTTGCTAAAATAGCACGTGAGAATTCAATGAATGAGTCATCTGTACGAACAATTATTCAGAGCAAAGAAAAGATTAAACAACATGGAATGAGCACCGCTCATTCCATGTTGTTTAATCATTTATATGTCAAAAGTGTTCACAAAAAATATGTCAAAAGTGTTCACAAAAAATCGATCTTCTACAATGAAAAATATGGAACGCCTTCTAATGATCTGGATTGAAGATTGTAATCAGAAAAATATTCCTTCGAGTCAAATGATAATCCAGGCAAAAGCAACAAGTCTATATGACAAAATAAAAGAAAATGAAAGCGAAAATGAAGGAGGTACAACCAATCAAACTTTTATAGCAAGTCGCGGGTGGTTCTACAATTTCAAAAAGTGTATGGAACCCCATAACGTAAGAATCCAAGGTGAAAGCGAAAGTGCTGACACTAAAACTGCAAAATTATTTCTCAATGAATTGAAGGAGCCTATTGAGAAGGAAGGCTACACAGATGATCAAATTTTTAACGCTGACGAGACTGGCTTGTTCTGGAAAAGAATGCCATCGCGCACATTTCTAGCAGAGAAGGAAAAAACACAAGCTGGGTATAAAGTGTCAAAAGACCGATTGACACTTTTACTAGGAGGTAATGCATCAGGTGATTTAAAATTGAAGCCACTGTCAGTATACAGAGCGGAAAACCCAAGAGCTCTTAATGGCTTTACAAAGAACAATTTACCTGTTCATTGGCGTTCGAATAAAAAAGCGTGGGTGACTCGTTCAATTTTCGAAGACTAGTTTAAAACTTGTGCTAATTTTCCAATACATACTATCTACATTCTCCCTTATACACCTTGGATTATAGCAACAACCGATTACATATTTCGCCTTGTTGATCTCTATCTCACACCAAACAGCCTCAAATGAACTGCACTCTACATACTTGTCACCTTGAGGCACTTCCTCAAGGTGATACCTTTTTTTGGCTTTAGCGCTTCGTCTATCATTAATAAAGCCCCCTCCCCCATTCTGTCATCTCTGTCCTGCCTGAAAATACTGTATCCCTTACATTCAATCCCTATAACTATATCATCCTTAGTTGACCAAGTTTCACTAATTCCTATAATTTTTGGCCAAGTTGTACTAAGTAATGACAAAAAAATCTTCGCATTTATTCCGAATTATCTCTCGGATAAATTACATACATCTAATTTGCATATTTGATGCAATTGATATAAAATATAATTTGTGTATTATTGTTATTTACAATAATCATAGTATTACTTTACAGCTAGTAAATAGTTATAGAGCTAGTAAATAATCATAGGATTAATTGACGTTAATAACTTTTCGTTATTACATGTTGCACTTTATCTTATTAAAATAGTATATTTTTTTAATGTGTACATTTTTTGACAGAGATTATTACTATACAGGCTATTTACATATATTCAGTTAATTAACAAATTGCATTTTCTGTTCTGCTCAAAGAGGTCAGTATATAGTGCTAAATAGATAAGTGTAATTCTAATAACGACAATAATAATATTAGTTATAAGGATAAGTTGATTAAAGTGTGTTCAAGCGGTCTAAATAACGCTTGAGTTAGCTTTTATGAAGAGAGTAGGATTGGCATGCAGTGTTTATGTTGCTTGGTACATTTTTTTATGGATAGAGTATAGACGTTGAGTATCGTAGTTTGTGATTTATGCGGTGTATGCAGGTGTTATCTGCTTTGCTCTGTGTTGATATTATTATTATTTACGGCATCTCCATGGAGTCTGGAGATTCATCGCGGGAGACCCTAATCAACCATCATACACACAAATCCTACACATTGTACACACGAAATACATACAAATGACTCCACTCTTGATGCAAAAAATGTGGTCAGCACACCCTGCTAACCATACTTATACAATTTCCACGGATGACCCCTGGTTCATTGGCTATTTGTCATATATTGAAAAAACTTCTTTGATATAACTTCTACCATTCGTGCTTTAGTGTTCTGTAATTTTATGTCTTTTGAATTTTTTGGTAGGTTGTTGAGTAGCATGGGTATGGGATGTTATCTCAGTGTTGAACCGTACGAGTTGTAATGCCTAGCTGTAAAGAATTTGTGGTTGGTCCTCTTATGTGATGTGTCTCTGTTGTTACGATAGGTCTGGTCGAAGTAATTTCCTAGTAACACTACGTATGTTTTAGATATTGAATGCTCAGGAATTCTGTATTGCCATAATGGGTCCGGTCATGGCTGGTGTATATTAGGTCTCCAAGAACTGTTGAAGCAGTTTTTCTAATTTGGATATATATAGTTGTTTGCAGCGTTTACGTGGATAGCTATACCTTATCTAAGAATTGATTTGCAAATACCGTAATATGGATTTTTTTTATATACGTTAGTTGGAATCGTACTAAACGTAAACTAAATGGAAACGTAAAGTGCCAAAGTATTTAGCATGCGTTACAGATGTGTGCGGCAGCTTTTGTTGTTGTTGTTGTCAGTGCAGTGGTATTTGTAATAGTGTAGCATTAATAATGCAGGGCATTATTCTTGGGCTGTTTATAATTAGCATCTGCGTTTTGATGCTATTCATTATAATTGAATTCTGGTAGAAGTAAGCTGTTATTTCGTTTAACTCTTGCTGTGCTTTGGAAAGAGAGCAGTGTTGATGTCTGTGTGGATTGTTAGTAGCGCGGTGTCATCTGCGTATTGGTGTATTTGATTTTGTATGGCCAAGTTGTGAATGCCAATGATGTATATGTTGAACAGAGAGATGATATATAATATAGCAGTGATAATATAACGCCTTGTAGGATTCCGTGATTTATCTGCATACTCTAGTTATCGTTTGTCCCTATTTTTGTTACTTTCCTGAACTCGGTAAGTGGTGTTCCACTTATTCCGATTGAGTATAATTTAGTTAGCAGTAAGTCATGGTCAAGTGTGTCAAACGTATTGCTCAAGTCTAATAATAATAATAAACTACGGATTTAGTGAAAAAACTAATCTACTGTGAAATCCTGCGACTCCGAGTGGAGAGGAAAAAGCATTAGAGCCCAGTGACAGAGCTGGAATTACGAATAGCCCCGTAATCGTAGTTAGGAATAGCTTTTTCATTTAATTAAAATGTAAATTGTTAAAAACCATGCAAACAAATTCTGCTCACCACTTAATATTGCTCATATGTCGGTGTGTGTTTCCAGAGCGCATATGTGGGCCCATCCACGCTTGTTAGGAATAGAAAATGCATTAGTTTTCTAATGTAAAAGCAATATCTTTGAATATTTAAAAAGTACGTGGATTATTGCTGCAAGACATAAGTATCATTATAAATAATGAAGAAGGCTTCGTTTTTGCATGAGTTATTTCCCTTTCCAACGCACACTTATGTTTATTTTGGTGGACCTCAATAGTGATTGCAATAATACCTTCGAAAGTTTCCTAATAAAGTAACGGCCAATACGTGTGCCATGTGACCTTCCGAAAATTTGCATCAAGAAATTTAATGAGAAACGGATCCCTCATGACTTGCTTGTTCCCAAGACAAGATATAAATGCGATTCTAATAGTAATTATGGACATACTTTATCCGTGTTTCATGCCACGGTGTAAGACTTGGTATGTGATGGTTTCTTATATCTAAACTCCGTTATTAAATGGCAGGTATGCAGCAGTAATATACCTTCCGAAGTCTGTTCAGTGTACACAGACCGGCATCTACTTTCAAGGTTATGTTTCAGCCACGAGACAATATCTTTTGTAACTGAATGTCAGATTCTGTTTGCAGTGACATCACATCAAATCTCCTTAGGCTCACTCCATGGCTATAAGCGCTTTGGTTTTTCCTTCCGCCTTGCCTTGGTAAGGATCAATAACACTATCTAGTCGGCTTTTTAAACCCATTAAAGGTAACATAATTACCAAAAATGGCAATGAACATTAAATCTTTAGTAGCAGTGAGCTGTACTGTGACAGAATTCAGAGTAATTTTTTATAAAACTAATTCCTTTACTGCTGCGTGTTTGGGATTTGACATGAGACACATGCGGGCCTCTGTTGAGAAATCGGCAGTTTCTTTAAAAAAAAAAAACAAAAGTTGGATTTCGAACTGGCATTCTGGTTCGTCATAGGAAGTGAAAAGTCAAACTTTTTCATCGTAGGCAGCAAGGCTCGGTATGTATTATTTCTCATTTAAAAAAAAAAATCCTAAGTTGTGGTAATGTCTTGTGGAAATGTGGATAAATGGTAATATTTTCTTTGAAAACAAAATAACTTCATTGAAAAAAAACAAAAAAAAAAAAACATGAACATTAAACTTGTCATAATCCCCCCACATCCCATTGTCAGTTTCAACAAAACTAGTAGAAAGCAACGCTCTCAAATGAAAAATCTGTTAAGGGCTTTTGCAGAATTGCAAAATGTATGTGTTGATATGTATTAATCTAGCGGTGGTTGGACTATTTCCTGGAATTTTTATTCTCTGGTAAAATTATGTGGACAAAGGAGTTGTAATTATTCTTGGTAAAAGTAATTTACCTGAAAGAATAATTTATCATTCCTGAGTGCACTTTCAAGGTCATTACTGTGTAGTTTAACAAGTCTAAATGTGACTTTTCATTTGTCATTGCTCATGGGGTGTAACATTTAAGGATAAAATATGTCGTAATCGCATTTCAAATACGCTTTTAGTAAATAGCTGGCTATCTTGGAATATTTGTGGCCAAAAAAAAAAAAAAAAAAAAAAAAAAAAAGGTCAGGCCTTTCTAGCTTTACAGATGAATGTTCCAATAGGGTTTATGAATGGTTGGAATTTTTTTTTTTTTAAGCCTGAAACCAAACCCGCAGTTGCAATAAACGCAGAAAATTGCTGTGAAAATTTTATGATGTGTTTTGTATCATGGAGGTGCTCGAACTCGTGCTGCCCATGGAAAAGGAAAGAGAAAAAACATTCACATCGTAGATAGTAAAGTGATATTTTTATTAGCACACTGAATAAGCAGCACAAATGAAAACATAATACAACAAATGCGTTATATATATATATGCATGGAGGTTCATCTATTCGGCTGTTAAACATATTTTTAAAAAGAATTGAATGCCAAAAACCGAGAAGACAAAAGGAAACAGGTTTAATAGTATCACACGACTAGTTTCGGCTTTTTACAACCTTCTTCAGGTGTTTTTATAAAAGAAAAAAACCTTAAACATTGAAGATAAAACACTGTGAATAGCACAGGAAAGTCACTATACGTATTTAACGTGAAAACTTGTAGTTAACATATTCAAAGTAGTTCCTTCGTTGGCCACATTGTTGGGTGAGTGCGTGCGTGTGGCATCTCGTGAACGCCAGTATTTGATCACAGCAGAATGACAGTCTGGGAGGTTATATACCCTCCCAGAGGGTATATAACCTCTGAATCTGAAAAACTTAAAATTTCGATGTACAGGAAACCTACACACACCAATAGATATCTCCATAGTCAGTCCCATCATTCTCCTCCTCAGAAACTCGGAATTATTTCTACTTTGGCACATAGAGCTCGCTCTCTTGTTGACGACCCTGATGAACTTCGTAAAGAAGTCAATTTTCTTACATCTACCTTCAGACTGAATGGTTATTCTCAAAAAATTCCTTTTTAATCCTCCTAGTCGCCATACTGAAGAAATGAATAATGCTAAAGGCAATATATCTATTCCATACATAAGCACAGTTTCTAAAAAATTAGCGAAGGTTCTCAAAAAATATAACATTAGAACTTTATTTACTCTGCTTCCTAAGATACGTTGTCTAGTGAGCCGTCCAAATCCTAGCCATCACAATCTAAAATTTCCCGGTGTGTATATGACATGGTGTGACTGCGACATTACTTACTTTGGCCAGACGGATAAGTCTATTGAATTGCGTATGGAGGAGCACAGGAGAGACATCGCTTACAAGAGAACACGTGCCAGTGCTTTATCCAGCCATGTCCTTTTTTCGGCCGATTCTGATGATAAAAACCGTGGTCATACAATCTTTGGGATAGATCTAACAACATTTTCCATTGCCATGACGAATTGGAGAGAAAAATTGTAGAATCTAGAGAAATCATCCTCAGCCCTGTACATTTAAATAATAATTTAAGCTATAACCTCCCAGACTGTCATTCTGCTGTGATCAAATACTGGCGCTCACGAGATGCCATACCCACGCACTCACCCAACAATATGGCCAACGAAGGAACTACTTTGAATATGTTAACTACATGTTTTCACGTTAAATACGTATAGTGACTTTCCTGTGCTATTCACAGTGTTTTGTCTTCAATGTTTAAGGTTTTTTCTTTTATAAAAACACCTGAAAAAGGCTGTAAAAAGCCGAAACTAGTCGTGTGATACATAAAGAAGTTGAATCATTCAACGAAACTAGTTGTATCTTAATATTAAGCCTTGTTGTTTTTTCATTCTCGGTATATAGTCATTTAAACTAATTTTTTATAATATATATATATATATATATATATATATATATATATATATATATATATATGTTAAAGATACCAAGCTATTTTAAATCTGGTTTTACTCCATTTCCCAAGTAAGTTAACTGCTGAGCGTTCTTAACTTTCGTAACCATAATTTTAGGATTAAGGGTGGTTAATCTTATGCTTAAACGTATATATTTTTGAGTGTGCTCTTGGCAGATTTAAGGGATGAAAAACCCAATCGCCAAGAGAAAAAACCTTCCGTCTTCGACTAGCCTCAGCCCGACTAACTTACCTTCGACTGCAAAGCCGTGATAAAAGTTCTTCGTGCCCTACACAAGATTCGAACTTAGGTTTCGAACTTCGAACTTCAACCAAAGGGTGTCGGCAAAAGCGACTGAGCTACGGTAGCTTTCCTGTTAGATATTCCAGCAAGAAATGGAATACAGCAATCCCTCGATTAGTGCGCCTAATGCGTTCTTTAAAACAGGCGCATTAATCGAAAGCGCACTAATCGAATATAATAACCTATGGGAAAAAGTGTAATTCGTTCCTCAAATTTCTTTTTTGAACCTTAATTCTTTTATAAAAGAATTAAGGTATGTCTCAGGGCCTAGTTAAAGGAAAACCATGAAGCTGAAAGACAATAAAACATATTCAGAATATAAATTTTATTATTCTACTTCTTAACAAAGAATTGAGCTAACGTAGTTTGGCAGGCATTTTGTTTCTTTTTTTAATACAACCGACGGTATGGCCCTATTGCCTCTTCTACTCTTCTGCAAATTTTACTGCTTCCCTCTAAGCATTGCTGCTTAAAAACTTCGATTGTACGAAAAAAATTTTCAAATTGTTTTTCTGTGAAATCTCTTTTGATTGACTAACAGGTGGTTAAATTTTTTTCGTATTCTTCGGGATCTTCCCGCTGCGCATCTAAATTTAGCAGGTCGGAATCACTCAATTCTTCAGAATGAGATTTACCTAATTAACTCTTGGACGTTATCATTGAAGGGGAGAAAGAAATGAATGACGTACGAATTGGTCGCCAACCCTCGAAATCACGTGCTTTATAGATAAAAATTTCCAACTGTTATACAAGCAAAATAATTATCACTTTAAAAACTACAATGATCATAAAAGAGAAGTTAATTTTCCAATGTATAATAATAAATAACTCATTCCAAAAAACGGATTGATTACCCTATTATCGGAATGGATTCTCCTTTTTGTGACATGCGCAGAATTATCGAAGGGTCTCGAGTCTGTGGGCGTACTATAGCAGACGACATAAATTTTGCCGGTGAAAATTTGGAACATAGTATACATAGTGCACATGGAAATAGTGTAGTATGCCATTAAAAATAACTTTGTAAAATGTTTTAAATTGGCAACTAAATTATTTCATTTTGGTGAGTGATTTTTTAAAATAGTTAGCCATAAAATTGTATAGTCAGAAAATTTTTAAAATCTGTAACATTTATTTTTAAGATGTATATAGGCGCACTAATCGAATTTTGGTATAAAAAAAAATTGATGCACTAATCGGTGGCGCATTAATCGAGGGATTACTGTATCTTTGATTTCGGACGCCTCTGAACACCATGATATTCAGTTAACATTGAATTATGACTGATTTTTCATGACGACCCCCAAAGAAATAACGGATAATTCTTGGATATTTCATGTTTTACAGAAATTAGTGATATCGAATAAAAGTTTTCAATAAATTTTGATGATGTTCAGTTGTAGAAGGAGCAGTCTCTTATTACAACTATCATAAGCATTGCTAAAATACTTTTAATATTACGCAACACTTCAATGGAGTCCAAGGATGTGCCCCTCGTTTGAAGAAGATATTATACACTAGCTACTGTCCACTAATTGTTTCTTTGCTTGGTAATTGCTTGTGTTCTCTGACCAATTTTCCAGTACAGAACAAAGAATCAGAGTTCCCTGGAGGGAAAAACTCTGCTACACTAACTTTGTATGAGATCGGCTTACTCACCTCCGATTGAAAACATCCATATAATGATACCTTTTCATGGCCAGAATCTAAATCAGGTCTTTTCCAACCGAAGGGCGCATTGTCTTCGTTCTTCCAATTGTGCTATGTAGTCAGTGCATGTTATATGTGTGTGTATGTATATATATATATATATATATATATATATATATATATATATATATACACACACATATACAACATGTGTTACATATGTTATATATTACATATAACAAATATACGATTTCATGAGATGATAAACTCCAGCAATACTGATTGTGCACTAGTGTCCAAAAGCTAAGGAAGAACACCATTTCTGAAGATTACATCTTCAGCTTGTGGCCGTTTGTATAACTGGCGATTTCGAATAGAAAGCGGGTACACATAATTTTCGAATCATGCGCAAAGGTTCACATAGCAGCACTCAACACGATAAAAAGGCAAAAGGCTGCGCTAAGCGAATTGTGTTTTTAGGACGCTCTTTTTGTGAAAGAATAAAGTTGCAAACTTGGATATCTTGTAATGGCTCAAAGATGATGACCTAAATGCAGTACCGTCGACAGGGTGTAGTAGCATAGAGGCAGCCTACCTCATGGCACGGCTTAATAAGGGTGTTCGTTCAGCCATATTGCGGTAGGCGCCGTCGCAACGCGTAGCAAGTGCGTAAAGAAGTTTTTCCCAAGCTTAAATTGATTAAAAATTATTTCCGAACAGCAAGGACCCAAGAAAGACTGATTGGTCTAGCAACTCTATTGATAGAGGCGGACATAGCTTATAATTTAAATTTAGAAGAGCTTATAAGCAGTTTTATTGTGCGATATCCCCGTACAGAGCAAACATTTAATTAATATTATTATGCAATCGTTTTGCATTAATGTTTCTCCTGTAATAAAAACAAAATAGCAATTGGAGATTTTCTTATATTTTTGACTTATAATCCATTAGGGGCGATATTTAATTGTTGCCTCAGGGCGCTATCTAATCTGGCGACGGCCCTGTCTAAATGATTTCACCCAGAGAAGAATTATTGGAAAGCTTGAAAAAGGCCACAGAATTACTGATATTGCCAGAGAGTTTGGAATTTCACATAGCATTGTATTCATGTTTTGGACAGCGTTTCAAACCAATGGAATATGTTCCAGACTTTTGCTAAGAGTTCGCCCTCGTTCTACCACAGAGCATGAAGACATTTTTTAGTTATAACAGCAAAATGTAATCGACGCATCACGGCAGGTCAGCTTACAAGTCGGCTCCATTCACTCGGATATCTCGACAAACTGTGGCCAGACATCTGCGACAAGTAGGCCTCTACGCCCGAAGGCTTGTAGTCTGCATCCCTTTATCCACAGTTCATCATAGAGCACGTTTTCAGTGGTGTTGTATCCATAAAAATTAGACAAGATACCAATGGGCTGATGTACTCTTTTACAGATGAGGATCGTTTTAATCTGTCCTCAGATTCTAGACGATACTTGTATCTGGCGTGAAAGTGGTACTGCTCACCATCGCGAGAATGTTCTTGAAAGGGAGAGATACTGGGGTCATGGTGTGGGGGATGCATTATGCTTAATGGACGCATCGAGCTAAAGTGCTGGAAAAAGGGACCATGACTAGTGAAAGATATTGCAACCAAGTTCTTCAACGTCATGTTCGATTGTTCCGTGGTGCTGTAGACGAATAATTCATTTTTATGGATGACAGTGTCACACTGCATCGTACACGAGCAGTGGAGATAATTCTAGCGACTGAGGATATTAATCGAATCGAGTGTTCAGTACACTCCCTAGATCTCAACCCCATAGAACACATTTGGGGCGCAATAGGGAGACGCATTGCTGCTCGAAATTCCCCTCCAGAAAACAAACAAAGTCTTATTCTTACTGTGAAGGAAGACGAATTTGGTAGACCAGTTTGCCTCAAGGACTCCTGAGTGAATTGGTGCTAAGCATGGTACGACGTTGCGAGAGCTACATCGCAGTTCGGGGTGGATATATTATTATTATTATTATTCCTGACACCTCCAAGGAGTCCGAAGACTCATCGCGGGAGGACACCTACAACCTCCAAACTGAAATGTCTCTCCGCATAGTTTTCTGTAAGCACTGTATATTAATTCCTTAATTAGTCCTTTGGAAATCTGTAACTTTTGCCAAAAATGTTTTGCAGTTTAATTTGTACGAAATTTCTAACACATTTGTTTGTGCAATAAAATTTTTTGAGAATGCTGGCAATAAATTTATGTCCACATTTGGCTGTAGTCATGAAATTTTTTTTCATATACAGGTAAAAATATAGTTCATCCTTTGCTTTTGGATACCACTGTAGTATGATTTACTGCTACGTTATTTTTAGTATATCATTTTTTTTAAAAATATACTATTATAAATTAGCACATATACGATGTATTGTAAAAGCTGAAGCGAAAATCATGTAGCAAACTTAATTCTATTGATTATTCTATGGAATACTTTTGGCGGAACAGTTGTTAATAGTTATTGCAAAAGTTAAAAAAGTCTGAGAGTTGAGAGTCATGTTGGGTATTTTGGATTGTGCATTTTTTGAAAATAATTTAGTAATAACTTCCTATTTAATATAGATTACCTTTTTGCTTCTGCTATCATTCTTTTTTCACTCTTTCCTTAAAGGTGTTAAAAAATTTACAATAATGACTGTAATCGGATGCCATATTTCTAAATTCCTTTTTCTAAGTTTTCCTTCAAATTTACTTCGAAGTATTTTATTTGGTTCCACCACTTTAGCAGCTCTTTCTTTCTTTATTTTCCAGTAAATATCTCGTAGGTGCGTTTGGATACTTTTTTTTTTTTACTTGCATGCTGTTGCTTATTTATATATGTGATTTTCAACATTTGTTACAACCCTCTTTCTCGATATATTTGCTTCAACTGTGTAGTTAAATAAAATAAAAATCCTGCAATTTTTAAACAGCAGAACGATATGTTTATTCTTTATCAATCTGTCCAGCAGCGCTGACGGATAAAAAAATGTATTTTAAAATCAGTAAGAACTTTCAGATTCAATATTCAGTGAAACAGTGGCTTGATAAAATATATGGAAAGCAAAAGGCAACTTTTTCTCATTACCGTGTACACGTGCCACGTGTCTGGAACAGCAAAATTAATAATTCTTTTAAGAGACTACCTGCAGTTTCTGACATCCAAAACTTATTAACCGTTTTTGCTTTTGTTAACACTAAATAAACGCACGAAGATAAAGGCGGAACTTTTAAGCTGCCGAAATGTCATTACACTGAATTGTGTCCTCATGTGAGAAGAAATAATATTCGACTAGAAGAAACTTTAGTAAACATGAACAGGAAATTAGGTACAAGTTCTCTTTCCCCCGTCGTCACTTCCTGTGCTCCTGTTCTATAGTAGTTCACGCGAGGGATTTATAAATAGCTATACGGACACGCCTGTAACTAACTCTTATTCATACAGCAAAATGACGCATTCCCATAGCAACAGCTGCATCTACGAAATCCATGACTAAGACCAAGAATGATTATTATGAGCGATAAAACAAGTAAGAAATGAATAATGGCCTAATGTCTGTTTCTAAGTATAATCATGTCTAATGTTATAGTAGAATGTGTCTGAAATAAGTATATATTTTCAAAGATTTGCTTTTATAATAATTTTAGAAAAAAACTTTAAATCGAAAGCTAACGGCTTATTATCTGCATAATAAAACAAAATCGTTGTTGTTAGACTAGCCCATAGGAATGTGCTTAGCTTGTAGCCATTCCGTGCAGATCGCGGGCGGTCAGTGTATATGTACCGATTGTAAGATACGTGCAATGTTTAGTATTTCATTATCTAAATGGTCCGTCGTAATTAAAATGTTAAAGAACAGGGAAGCAAAATAAAATAACAAAATTTTCAAAAAGGAATATTTTGCCCATTTTCATTTTAGAGTTATGTTATTAGTGGGATTCATTTAATGAAATAGACTCGGCAAAACATTCATTGAGTAAAATAATTTTTAAAATTTTAAAATCCAATTAATTAATGTGTTCAACACAATATTCGAAGCTTTATATATCTTAAACAAGACACCCACACACACAAAAAAATCTCATAGTAATTTGGGTATTATCAACTATAAAGAGAAGATATGCTTATCAAAAAAATAAAAATAAAATAATAATATTAATAATAAACATGTCTAGCCGCGATTTATGGGTAGGGGAAAGCTACAAATTTACGATGGGAAAGAGAGTTAGCCTTTCTCTGAACCTGGCATTACTGTTAATCGTTCACGGAATTGGGGTCAAGGCTTTGTGTTAATGAAAACTGTCGTTATCCCAAGCCTTTTCTATGGTAACAGAGCTTTTTTTTTTTTTTTTGCCTTTGCTAGAGCTCTTTGATAGAAGGTTTTTTTTTTTCCTGTCTTACAGTAACAGTGGACAGCAGGGAATTGCCAATAAGGAATAAGGAATTGTCATATATAAACATAACCGCACAAAGTATACTTATGTGGAATAAAGGAAGAAAATTTGAATATCAACTAGCAGTTTATGTAACCGTTTTCAAAACAAGCTTAACTTATAGAGAGGGGTGGATTAGTAACAGAAAAGTTCACAGAAGACTGGGTATAATTTTAAAGGCCATTAGAAGTTTGTTGATGACATGATTAGAAGAAACATTTTAAAAAATGAAGATTTTAGAAAGACACTTCGGATAATAAATATTAAATGGTATTCTTATGTATACATTAGTTCGTACAATGTTATACAATAATCTTATGTATATGCAGAGCTAATTTGAGATAATACGTTACTTAAAGAGAATTATTATTATTATTATTATTATTATTATTATTATTATTATTACGGGCAACTCCAAGGAGCCTTAGACTCATCGAGGGAGGCCCTAAACATCATGTCAAGAACTATTCGGCATTCGCACAGTATCTATCATACTTTGCTTTGAACTCATTCATAGTCATGGCAGCCACAACAGGTTGGCAGCTTATTCCACTCATTCACCACTCTCCAAGTAAAAAACCTAGTTCTAACACCCTTGCTAACTGTACTCTTGCTCAGTTTCCATGGATGGGCCCTAGTTCTCCTACCACCAGACCTGTTCCAAAAAATTTCATCTGGATTAATCTTATAAAAACCGCTCAGTAATTTGAATGTCTCAATCATATCACCACCTTTCCGCCTATCAACCAATTTCTGTAACCCACAGATCTTCAACCTGTTCTCGTAAGGTTCATTCCATAGACCAGCTACCATCTTGGTCACTCACCTCTGGAAGCCTCCTCCTCCCCATCACCAAGAAACCCTGGCTCCCATATCTGCGCACAGTAGTCAAGATGATGTCTTATCAAGGCTCGATAAAGAGGAACAATAACTAGCTTGTCTCTGCTCATCAAAGTATTCTTCGGTAACCAAGTGATTTGATGAGCTGATTTAGCCACTTTTGCAATATCCCCCCCCCCTAAACTTCAAATCCTTGTCCACCAACACTCCCACATCTCTGGATTCGTCATCCCGGAGTACAGTTCCACCAGTGTGGTATACTGCTGCTAATCTTTTCACCCCAAAATGCATAACCTTACATTTTCACCCCAAAATGCATAACCTTACATTTTGTCACATTAAATTGACATCCATTCTCCTTAGCCCAGAACTCCAATCTATTCAAAGCGTCCTGCAAAATTTTGACATCATGTGCATTCACTATTGCTCTACCCATCTTTGCATCATGAGCAAATAAATGAACACTTCCTATCAGATCCTTTCCTATATCGTTAATGAACAAATTAAATAGCAGTGTTCCAAGAACAGAACCCTGCAGCACACAACTAGTTACAGGCCTTCTTTTGAACTATTCCTGAATAAACTACTCTCTGATATCTCTCCATCAACCACTTTCCTATCCATCTCACCAATCTTATATCCATCCCCATATGCTGCAATTTATTGATTAGAATTCCATGTGGTATCCTGTCAAAGGCCTTAGCAAAGTCCAGTAGCATTACTGTAAACCCATTACCCTTATCCAATTCAGCTGTCATTGTATTATAAAACGTGAGCAAGGCATGATCTACCTTCACAAAAACATGCTGCTTCCCATACAGTATCCCATTTCCATTTATCCATTCCTGTATTCTCCTCTTGACTATTTTCTCCAAGAACTTGACAACGATTCCTGATATGCTGATCGGTCGGTAATTTGCAACAGCAGTCTTTTAGCCTTCTTTATGCAATGGAATTATTTTTCCCTTTTTCTACCCCCTCGGGACTAACCTAGAGCTGATACTTAAATGAAACAATATTGTCAAGGGTACAGACAATTTCTTTGCCGCTTCACGTAAGATCCAATCCCACAGATGTATTCACATTAAGGTTCTGTAATACCCTATTCACCTCCATTTCATTCTCCTCAATTCCGGTATAAGCTATTCGTTCCCTCATTCCTGCAATATCACCGCCTGGATTGATTATATACTCTTGCAAAGTGTTCCTTTAGTAATTCTACTATTTCGACTGATTCAGCTACCTCCCTACCATCAGCATTCCTTAAAATCATTCTGCCGTATACATTTTTTCTTTTTCTTGTAGCATATCGAAAGAACTGTTTGGGATTCTCTTTAGCTTACGTTGATAATTTATTTTCATAATCTGCATTTGCTTTTCTTACCGCACTAGTCACCCTTCAGGCCTGTGCTTTGTACTGTTCGTGTGCCTGCTGGTCACCTTTCTCCTTAAATTCCCTCCACAATTGTTTCTTTTTTTGCAGCTCAAGCTTAATGGTGTTATTCATCCGTTTACCTCCCTCAAACGCTCCTTAACGACTTCCCATGCATTATCAACATCCAGCCCTTGCAGTTGTACATGCCATGGCACTGATCCAAGCAATCTCCTAAGCTTGTCATACTTACTAGCCCGGTAATTCCACATGTACCCTGCCTTAACTGAAAATTCCACACATTTAGTCACCTCCAAGGTCAAGACCACATGGAGGTGACTAAATGTGGACCATATAAGGAATATGACCATGTTGCTTATAGTCAAATTCTCAGATGCAATTACTAGATCGAGCACTCTCGAACCCTCGAACCCCCTGGTATATTCCATTACATGCTGTCTCAGGTAGTTATCCCTTAGTAACTGCATAAAATCCATTTCCTTCCTCCCTCCCATGTGTCCTCTTCTCCTTCCAATCAATGTTACCATAGTTGAAATCCCCCATAATAATTAAATGTCCTCCACTCACTGAGTCTATTTGCCTATGCATACTATCTCCATCATCTATTCCATCGCTTGGTCTACAGCAGCACCTAACTGTATATTTTGTTTTACTGGCCTCAGTCTCACACCAGATAGCCTCAAATGTGCTATTTTCACTATCTTGCAGTTGAACTTCTATTCTCTTCGGCTGCAGTTCATCGGTTATCATCAATAACGCTCATAACCCCATTCTTTTCTCTGTCTTTTCCGAACACACTATAGCCTTCGCATTCTATCCCACTAACTATATCATCTTCTGTTAACTATGTCTCACTAATGCCAATAACCTGTGGCCAGGAAGAGTCAACTAAGGCCAAAGGTTCCTCCTGTTTGTTCCTAATACTCCTGGCATTAGTGTACATGAAGTGCAAAAGCCCCCTAGTCCCACCCCCTATTTTGACGCCTTATACTAACTATCCCATTCTGGTCTGTTATCCTTCGTACTAACTCAGGCATCTTATACACATTTATTGGAGAGGTCATGGAAGGGAGAAACAAAGTGCTTGAAATAGCTCAATCCCAAAACAAACTTTTTTACCCCTCACGTTCTCTAGTTATGGAAAATGAAACATGCTATGAGTATCTGTGCTCTTGGGAAACCTCAGGGAAGTGATTCTACTCACTCGTTCACTCTACCCCCCCCAATCCTTGATTGCAGGATTGTTTTTAGATGGATTGGTGTAGTTAGAAGACAGAAGCGGTTGATCATAACAAATAATGGAATAATTTGAGTGAAAAATCTGCTAATAAAAAAAAAGTTTTCAATCAGAATTTTAGAATGGTACCGAAGCGTAACTAAATGCTATTATGCGAGCATATTTTGTTTGGTAAATGTGTGCTTTTTTTTTTTTTTTGTATGTGTGTGCGCTTGTTTTCCGGAGGATTTGCCTCTTCTATGAAAGGAAAATATAGAGACTTTGGGGAAAAGAAAGAGAGAAAAAAGTGCCCTTGACAACGAAGTCTAGTTAACCTTTTTAATATTCGTTCCTCTTTTTGAGAGAGTTGGGGAGAGAGAGTTTACATTCTTCTATTTTTATCTCAATATTCACGTGTTCACTTCTTATTTTTCTGCCAAATATACAGAAGTTAATTATTATACTAGTGAACCATAGTATCGCTATTTATAAATGCATTTGCTTTCTAAAATACAGCACTTACATCAGAGATGTACGACCTTACAACGGTCAAGTATATATCTAAGTATGGAAGGAGCAGATAAGGTTTTCACAGCTATAAATCACCCCAGAGGCACAATGGAAAATATCCTTGGAGAGCAAACCAAGCCAGAGGGAACAAGGAAGTGTACCCAGTTTTTACTGTTGCAGCCAACTTGAACTAAACACATATTTTTCCAAGTACGTTAAGAAATGCTCTAAAAACGGATTCACCGATGAAGCCTCGGCTGTGAATGATGGCCGTGTCCGGTGAAGTGAATCGAGATAAGGAATGCGAGAAAGAGTACAGAACAAGAAATAGCCGATACTTAACGGCCACCACCTATCCGCTCAAGTAACCAAGATAAGAACGGAATAGTTCATTAGAAGTTTCGAATATATTTCTGGGGAAAAATAAAATAAAATATCACGTAAAAAAAAAAAGAATCAGTTTCACTGAATTGAGTCGGTGATTACTTGAATTATCTTAAAAAAGTGGTTTGAAATAAAAAAGAAGCGGTTTATTTTGTTAAATTCAAATTGAAACTATGGGTTATAGCTGACGATATCGTGATGAAATGAATAATTTAATCTGTGTTCTGTAAATGATTACACTGACCAAGTGTAATACAAGAACATCTTTTATTTCAGTGAGATGTTTAATTAAACGCCCTTGTGTTCTTTATAGTACACCAGAGTGCACTTATTCTTTTTGGCTAATTAAGTTATTTGCCAACCCTAAAGCCATATTAGTCTTCAGAAATGAAGACTACTGCAGCCTAGGCTGGTTTACTTACACATTAATGCGATCACCGTCATTGTATGAAGAATGCCCCCCCCCCCCACCCGCCTTCCCCAAATGCACTAACTCCTCAGTGCGCTATAAAATTAGCTTTTACTTTTGCAGATTATTTCAGTATATTGTCTCATTTTTTACCACCAAATAACGGATATAATGCTATAAAAAACAGATAATTGGAAACTTACCAATGGATTAGTACGTTACCACCTATCATCCGAGCAGCGTGTATGAAGTCATTGCACTGTGGGAAAAACTTCGTAAGATTCTCACCTGGAGAGTCTGGCACCCGGATACACAAATATTCCTTGTCCTAAAAAAAAAAAAGTGTAATTCATTGTAAAATACTAAGCACTTTTTTTTACAAATAAATCATCTATTCAAGTGATTTCTTCGTGCAGTTTTCCAATCAGAATAATCTCATTGAAAGAATTATGATACACCTAGTAGAAAGGATGTAATAACTTAAAGAATAGGGAGGTAAAATCATTAAGAAAGACAAGACAAAAAAAAAAAAAAGCATTGACAGCAGAACATTAAAATTATTGTCAAAAAGTCTTACAGTACCAATACAAAGCGAGCAGTCTCATACATATTCCGCAATCTAATTAAATTGGACTCTCGTATCCCTTTCGGTTAAGGAAGGATACTTTAGTTAACTTTAACCACCCTCCATCCCGAAACTCAGTTTTGTTTCTCGAAAAAAATAAAAAAATCCATTCTACTTGATCTTACCATTCCTACCATGACGGAATTACATATTTTTCACCACTTTAAGGATGGAAAAAAGTCATGTAATGAAAAATGTTACAAACTCACTGAAAAGATTACAAATACCATCATTAGTTATGAACTTGCCCTCAAGGGAATGTACAAGATACTGTAATAGTATTGCATAATGGCATGTACATTATCATTAGCTTCCTGTCAATGAAAAAAAAGCATATTAGAACCAGTGGAGCACCCAGGAAGGGGCCAAGTGGCCCTCCCCCACCCCCCAAAAAAAAAGAAAAGAAAAAGGGAAAAAACACTAGAAAATTTTCCAAAAATCTTTTCCTAATTAAAATTCTTTTTTTTATTTATGTTGTGTTGTGTCGTGTCTTCTATTTCTATACTACTTATGAATTAGCGATCATTGTAGATGCTCAGTTATTAGTCTTATGCGATGTGTAGTGTGTATTCTCAAAGCGTCTACTCAACTCGGGCCCCTCCCAAGATTAAATCCTCAGTGTGCTACTGATTAGAACATTGCAAAACTGTTCTAATTTTAAACCGGATTGGACCTTGGGCTGCATGCATATTTCAATGTCCATTTGTCGAAATATGATGATTATGATTTATTATTGACAAGCGCCCTTACCAAGCTTAAGGATTACTGATGGCAAAAATAAATTTTCTAAAACATAATGGAAGTTATAGACCTGAACATAGACAAACCTTTATATCTTGTTTCTGACAAAATCTGTTTTATTTATCTTACTAGTTTGCAAGTGATGAACATAATATACCTGTATATTTTTTGGTGCGCTGCCTCTTCCCAAGTTTCGTTTCTAAAGCTGCCGTTAATTGGCTGGTTTGTAAAAGCCTGAAGGTAAACTGGGTGATCCTGTCGACGATATCTTGGTGGACTAACTGAACATAACATTCTAAAGTCCAGCTATTCAATTTGTGGATCGGTTTCAAAAAATCAACTAGACCGTTACGATATAAAATCATATTCATACAGATATTTCTTTCTTGTAAAGGTAGAGAAAAATTGAAGTTTTTTTTTTCTTACCTCAAGGATTCTTTTAGCATTGTCGTGGATGGAAATAATGTGGGTAATGTTGTTTTCCTGCAACTGCTGGGGATCTTTGGCATCGCGAAAATTACCCACGTACAGACCAGGAAGAATCTACAGAAATGAGAAGTTATTGATTGAGTGATCAGCTATATTTAGCACAAAATATCCAAAAAAGAGAAAGGCTAAAATGATGCAAATGATCGGCTTTTGAGCTTAGGTATGTTTAAGAACCTTTATTTTCAACAGGAAAATTGATTTGCAACTTGTCATTCATAAAATAACAGGGCAGTACCGCAGCACATTACTATGTAAGCTTAGCATGACTTTCCATGACGTATTGAATTTTTCTTAAGATATATACATATATCTAGTGGTTAAATTCCAAACGAATAAGCTCCGGGACCCTTAAAATAAGGATCATAAATGTGAAGCTATTGCTAGATTGTCGCAACATTTTTTAAAATTTTATTTATTTATTTATTCTGGTAGAGTTAAAGCCACCAGGCCTTCTCTTCTACACCACCAGAAACATTAAATACAGATACAACATATTAATATTATCGCATTGCGACTGGTGGGAATCCTGTGTTTCTGTAGATTCGTTACAGACTTCTTTCTCTTCAGAAACTACACACAAACTGTCATTACAAACTCGTTTTGTATTATCACTGTCATCCAAGCTATTTTTCCGTTCAAAGAAGATACCAATGTACTTATCCATAGTTGAAATAGTAGGCCTACATGAACATTAAAATATTACACGATTTTCTTTGTGCTTCTCACAATCACGAGCTCTGATAAACAACTCGTAATCTGCTGCTCTATTGTTGGTTACACGACCCATCACTAGTATTCAGCAGAAAAACCAGGAGCTACCATCAACTCCAAGTTTAATCGCTGTGCCACTACCATGATATCTCGCCTCAAGACCAATCAAGTTTAGCAATGGCATAAAAGTCTTCCCCATTTGCAAAATCGGTAATATTGAGGAAGCATGCATTTACTAACTTGTATGAATATTTCTAAATGTGAACTTTATAACAACCCAGAAAAGGTGCTGTATAAAATATATGATCTGGTGTAATAATACCATGGGATAATAATAATAATAATAAAATTGTTGGTTACTGACTGTTGTTGGCAGTGTTGCCAACCAGAAAAAACAAAATATCGCTACGAGTCTGTCAAAATTCTGCTACACTACGCTGCATTAATGTTTGCTTGTCAATCGCTGCAAGATAACGCATTACAGGAAGCTCCAAACCTTCCCGTCCCTTTCATCACGCGTTCGTAATCATGCGGCTGTTGATATTGACTTTATATACACATTCAAAACTGCAAATAATTGTTAAATAATAACACAATGTACGTATAATTACCGTAAAGGGAGAAAAGTCACAAAACAGAAAAATGTTCCGGGTCGGACAGGGTCCATAAAAAAGTTCCGGGCCCCCACTGAATTAACCACTGCATATATCTTTCCTTATTCCTTCCCTCCTCTTTTACCTTGCGGTGTCGAGGATTTTCTATTCATTTAATCGCTACCGTATATATGGTTAGCTCTATGCCTCCCAGTGTGTCCACAGGCCGAGTTGCCTGTTCTGGGGAACGAAAAACTTTTTTCCGGGTGAGTTAGCCGGTATGAGACCGGCTAACTCGCCTTTAGTCGAAAGAGACCAGATAAAGTTCACGACATGGGAATCGAACCCAGGTCTTTCCGACCAAAGGGCTTCGTCTATACTGACTGAGCTACCGAGGCTCTAAGATAAGAGAGAGAGAGAGAATAATTTTTTTTTTTAAAAAAAGTGAAATGTATTCGTAATGCAGAGTCTTTCAGTTGTCAAAATCTTGGTTAGATTCGCTTCATTTCGCAACAACTAAAGGTGAGATAATCGGTTTCATGCAGAGGTGGAAGATGTTTCCACCCCGGTATAACTTTCAGACCGGCGAGAACACAAGCAGCTTATAGATACAATATACAAATGCCCCATAACCTGAATTGCTTTGGCTTAGTCTAAATAGCTGACCAATCAGGAAGTGTTGAGCATTTATATTCAATTTCATTTGTAATCCATTTTTAAATATTTTTATTTATTTCATTTATTTGTAAACATAACGATACCTGGACAGCTAATAGAAATGGTATGAGTTAACATCACTTAAAAGTATTTTGAGATAAATTTAAAATATAAAAAAAATGAACCACATATAAATGTTAATATATTTGGATTGCCCTATATATCTAGTTCATGCCTTAAGTTTTTTTTTTTTTTTTTAAATAAAGAGGTGACCTATTTCCTCTAGGGAAATGAAACGCCACTGAACTGCTCGAGACCAAGTTTTTGTTCGCGTTATCTTCAGGTACCTTAAAAAAGTGACTGAAGTTAGTTTTATTGAAAAAATCGACTAACTATTGATCCACTGCCGTGCCGTTCCATACCAGTAGGTTTTAAAGAGGACGGAAACGTTTTGTACAAATAATACGTTTCGATAAGTATAAACCATTAGTAACATATCTTTTGGACACTAAAAAACTTTGGACACCTTTTACGGTCTCACGAACTGCTATACCAAGCAAACGATCGTCAACAATCCTATTGCACAATCTTTCTTAATACTAGGGCTCGGTTAAACAAATTTTTTTTTTAAATTTTCATATTCAATAAAACAGCCTTTCCATGTGGTTATTGTGACTATTGATTAAAGTACTAGATCCGCTTATATTCCTGATTATTAGTAGCAGAAATCACACTGAATGCGAATATCCAACCCCATGTAGATCCTCGAGACTTAACGTAAAATGGATTAAGAGGTGCTTGAAGGGAAAAAAAAAATAATTAATAGAATATGAATAAATAGCCTCCGTATTACAGTCAGTATAGACGAAGCGCTTTGGTCGGAAAGATCTGGGCTTAATTCACGTCCATTATGTTAGGAACCTTTATCTGCTCTCTTTCGACTAAAGGTGAGTTAGCTGGTTTCATACGGTGGTAGGGTTATTTTTTAACCCGGAAAGTCGGGTTTTTCGTCCCCCAGAACAGGGAAACCGGCCCCATCTACAGACATAGGATACTCTGTGAGGCATAGGGCTGACCACCTTATCCTTGAGTTACGGTTGAGAAGTCCTAGAATAGTTGGACGTAGGCGCTTAATTGCCTGTTAGAACCACTGATATTTTTTAAAAATTTTTTTATTCAACTTGTTAAAATATACATTAGACGATAGGTAACAAGGAGTATTTACATATTATAAGTATATAAGTATATATATTACAGAGAAAGAAACATTTCCCTTTCGGGTATACAATAGAGAATGCTATAAATGAATTCAAAATTTACAGTTCAGTTTCAGTCTGAGTTATCTTTCAGATGAAGCGTATTGTCGTCGTCAATCCAGAAGAGGGTACCAGTTGTATTCCACTCCTCTATGAATTTCGCGACAGTTCTTGTTTCTTTGAAGTATTCAAGTTCCAATAAAAGCCTGCTTTTTAGTTTCCGACGGAGGATATACATGAGGGTTTGTGCAGCTTCAGTGATGGATGGATGCTAGTTATTTCTTGTGTGTTTTAGGTAGAAGCTGTAGGATGACGGCTTTAGCGCAGATGAAGAGGAAATTGCATGTTCTGTGTGGACTAAATTCCAGTAGTCTTCTTGGCTGTGTGCGTAGTTACAGGTGTTAGTCAGTATTCAGGGCGTAGGTGATTATCACCTGGTTTGCGGGACAGGTTAGATATGTGTGTTCCAAGGTACCTGAAACGTCACAGAATAGACACAGATCCGTTTCTCTTATCTGAAATTTGTAGAGCTTAGAAGGAGTTGGCAAGATGTTATGCCATAGTCTCCACTGTATGTCGGAATCTGGTTTGGCACACTTTGATTTATATGGCAGATCCCACTGAAAACTGAGTATGCAGCCTTGTAGATGAGAGGGTTAAGGATGAATATAAGAAGGGCGAGGATGGAGACACTGACATGAGGAAGTGGTATATTTTCTTGTAGTTGGAGGGAAAAATTGGAAGTGAGGCTTCAGATTGTACAAGATGAAATATCGGCCCCGAGCAGTTTCTAGAAGGAATACGGATTTCCCGAGGTGTAGCGATATCTGGATAGGCTTTTATAACGGAGGCTTGCAGCTGTTGATATTGCTTTTCAGTTTTTTGGGTTCTTCATTGGTAGGCTTGTGAATGCTTTCCACTTTACGGTCTGGGTTAGGAGGTCCCTCATGACTTTTATTCCTGCCCAGTTCCATGTAGGGAAAAGAAAAGGCTGGCCAGTTGTGGGACTTGTTATGTTTCTGTTCGAAAATAGTGGTTCTGTAAGTATAGCTGACGCTGTTGATCCTATAAGTGTGTGATGAAGTCCTGTGTTTTTCCACCGCTGTAGAGCATCTTTGTAAAAATTAGGTAGTTTAGGAGGAGATGGTGCAGGACTGGCCATTCGGAGGATTGTGGAAAGTGTAAGTCCTCTGGTGGATGATTTCGTGATGTAATCGAAGGTGGTTACATAAGTGTGATTGCATTGAAGTGTCTTTAGGAGGAGGATTATCCTGAAGGATCTATCTATGGGGGATTATCTTGACATCCCTTGCTGAGTGGCTTGCAGAGTTGAGGGTATGTTTTCCAGTGAGTTTTGTTCCAGAGGAAACGTTTGATTTCCTTTTGAATGTGGTAGAGAAATTCTTAGAAGGTGTGAGTACTTTGAGGGTATGCCATAAGACACTCGCAGCCATCTGGTTAACTATTAGTACTCTTCCTCTAAGTGAAGACATGGACCGAACGCTGTTCCATTTACCTAGCACCTGTTTCCACTGATAGATAGATAGCTAGAATACGAGTTAATAATATAAATAAATAAAATTGAACAGGAATACATATCCACAATGTTATAAAGGTATTAATCAAAAGGAAGATAACCCAAGAGTATACATATTGAAGCTGGGAAGCGTTTTCTGCTGTCTGTGGTATTATATGCATAAACCATAGTTTGTAGATGGATTCTTGAAGGTAGAGAAGGTGGAATGCTGAAATTAGCATGCCAAACCAATGTCACACTTTCCATTACGAATATTAGTGTAATACATTAAAAATTAAAAAATCTATGTGGCTCAGTCAGTACCGACAATGTCCTTTGATTGGAAAGACTTAGGTTCGAATGCTGTCTAAGAATTCTTTATTAGACTTTTCAACCGAAGGTGGAAACTGCAGATTTTTTCTTCTGGAAATTAGGATTTTTCATTCCGCAGAACAGATAAACCGGCCCGAGAACACACAGTTGATAATCATAGCAGATGCAGACTGAATTAACATACCTGTCATCATAGCATTACTTATGTTTACATGAAACGAAGTAACATGACTGTGACACACCAACTGAGCTTACCATTAAGATACTTTAGTAAAGTGTTATGGTTATTTTATGAACAATGTATGGAAGAATATATCGGCAAAAGGATGTTAACAAGCTGTGCTACTGTAGATGCTTATTCAGTATGAAAAATGAATATATGAAAATGTTTATTGAACTAATTACTCCAAGATGTCTAAATACTGATCCCCCCCCCCATCATTAGAGATGTGCAGGGTATATTCCCAAGCATGCACACACTTCTCACTGAATTAAAGTTCATTAAACATTGCTCATGTACTCTCTCTCTCTCTGTTAACAAGCCTGACTGTATTTGAAATGCGTACCTTTCTGCAGTGAGATGGAAAGTTGCCAAACTACGCCCCAAAATTAGTGCCAAATATTATTACAATATTACAACGCGAATGTAATGGCTGTCCGTGGTTGTTCCTGTTAAAAATTGCTAACAAGCCGCACATACACTGGCCTCACACCCTTTATTGTTTCGGCAATAATTCCAGATTCTTCTAATCAAGGAGTTAATACAAATAACATTTATTATTGAAACAAGATTTTATAAAAAATTCTAAAGAAGTGTAGTTAGAATTCCTTAACGCAATTTTTTTTATCACTCCAAATTCTGATGTGAGCAGTCTTGTAAATTATTAGTTTAGATTGCAATATATGTATAATATTATATAATACTTATATTCACCTTTCCAAGGTATCTTTGTTACCTCAGATCGTGAGATTTGTGAACTCTTACAGGATATATACTTTTTATAGTATTTCCTCTGTGAAAGTACATATAGAGAAAATACTCTAAAAATTAAAAACAAAAGAGCCAGATGAAACATGATCCGGCTTTTTCATACGGGGTAGCAGAGTTTTTCCCTCCCGTAAACTCTGGTTTTTCATCCCTCAAATGAGATATAATGCACTGACCTCGTTGACTGAGTTGAATCGGCCGTAAATCCAGCTAAGCCAAACAATCCACCTTCTCCTTGCGAATATGGTATACTGGACAATAAAATTGATGCCGATGCATTTATTGCAGTTTGCATTTCTTCCAGCGATTCTTTTCATATCGATGAAACAGGAACATTATCACAGTATATGTTTATCATTTTTACTAGAAATTATATACAGATTAATATTATCACATTTGGAATTGGTGCATCAAAAATACTTCTAAAAATACTTCATGCCATTCAAAAGAGGGCAATCCGATAATCAATAACCCTCTCCCACAGGCCATTTCCAATCACTTTCTTATAGACGCTCTGCTTCTATATTATCTTTCCATAGGTATTTTCATGGACACCGCCCCACGTTTTTCTAAGCATATAAAAAACGCCAGCAACTTCTGAACAACATCCATCAAAGTTCAGCTTTAACATTACCGAATCAACATCCTCCTTTTTCATTCTCTCTCTCTCTCTCTCTCTCTCTCTTTTAACTACCTTCCCTACACCACTTACTTTTCTTCAAAAAACACACCAACACCCTTTTCTCATTAACCATGTCTACGCACGGTATGTTATAAATTTCTTCACGTAGTGTTCATTGTTATCTGTTTACGATTGCGCGTAGTCTCACATCATATTATGACTACTTCAAAACCATATTAACGCAATATTATGCTATCTTTCTCTTTATATCGTTTGTTCAGATTGATTTCGTTTGTTCAGTTTGTTCAGATTGATTTCGTTTGTTCAGTTTGTTCAGTTAGATTGTTTGTTCAGTTTGTCTTGCAGATGAATATAACCGAGTTTCTCAGAGGGTAGAGGGAACCCTATTACTTCCATATCGGACCGGTTAATTCGCTTTCACGCTGACTGATACTGCTGAGTATCGATGTTTCCCTTTGACTGGAAAAAAAAAAAGGGAAACATCGATGCCGACTGAATTACTGGGTTTCCGTGTGCACTTGATATAAAAGAAAGAGCAAAAAAATGCAAGACTGGCTGGCCGAGAGGATATATATGATTAACCTATCTTCAGTTAAAGAAAATTCCATTTCAGCAGTGAGGTAAAGCATTTTATTCATATATTTACAGGAAATTGTCATGAATTAATCTTGAAAAGTACATAATTAGCATGCTTTTCATAACTTATGAATTACGAAAGACCGATATTATTAACTTTGGGGATGGTTCCATAGGAGCGTGAAAGGTGAATGCTTGTGGTGTAATACCTCTTTATATGAGCTATTCGATAGGGGAGTTATAACAGTTGATTTCCCAATACAACATAGGGAACGCAGGAACAATATCCTAGATGGACATGCGCCACACCATCTTGCGTATGGTTTCTAAGCCGAAGGCCGACAACTCTTCCTCCCTCACCGAAAGGGTAAGCGTTGAAAGTGGCTGCTGTGCTATCAACAGGTTGGACACTGTAAGAGTGTAAAGAGTTCCTATTTGAAATTAGAGCTGAAACAGCCCAGCGTGTTATGTGTATTAACTGCGTGATCTTCTGGCCGGTGTGCCTGATTAGTGAGATGGGAAAACCTAAATTTTCAGGAGGGAAAATTCCACCTTATGAGACCGGCGAACTCCTCTTCAGCCGAAAACGTTCTTCGCTTCCTAGATGGGATTCGAACCCAGGTCTTGTCCCCAGGATGTAATGAATTGGCTTGGAGAGCACAATAAGGACATCACTCATCTTGAATGACCGGAGAATTCTGCGGTGCTGAACCCAATCGAGAACCTGTGGGATGTTTAGGAAAATGTTGCGAGAACATAGAGGCAGAGCACTCTCCTCTATTCAGAGATTGTGGGATGTGTTGCAAATATCATAGCTGCATATTCTCCCCCCCCCCTCCCCCTCCGATACCTGATGATTTCAATGACATGGTAAGTCGATATTCGTGTGAAGCAGTCCAACTCAGTATTAAGCCGGTAGTCTTAATTCAGTGTTATGTGTAAATAATGTATTTACATTAACATGCAAGAAAATACTCTCTAAAAGTTACTGTATTAATTCTACTTCGTTCCTTAGATATTATTTTCCTGTTTTCAAAGAGTTTCGTCGTTCTCTTACAACATTTCCGTAGTCTACTGTAAATCCGCATTTCGTATGATCCCGACTTAGTAATTGCAGCTGATTTTATGTTTGGCGTGGTTTATCTATTATCATAATTTCCCGACTTGCACCATCAAAAGGTGTACAAGATAATATAGTCCAGTAGTCAGGTTTTCATTATTACTAACTTCCTATCAACAGTTTTCTTCTAAATTAATCTTTTATTTGTCAGATTTCCAATATTCTCAGCTTCGGTCTTGTAAGATGCTGCTAACTATATCAATCCGCTTAAATCTTCTTGCCATCCTAGCATTAAACACCTGCTTTGCTAACCCTTCTTCTTCAATTCTATTTAAGTGACCATAAATTAGCTCTGTGTCACACTTTCTTGAATTGCTAATATTGTCAAATATCTTTCTCTTATTTAACATGACCATCACATCATGTTTAACATGATTCTGCCATTAATGTCATCTGTTCATCCCCTAACTTTTATCAAAACTCTCTTATCAGTATTTGATCAAATCAAGTGCTTTATTTCTTACCCAAGTCTCTCATTCCCCCCAAATTAAAATCGTTTCAAACGCGACCTTGTTCTGTCTATTTTAATACTTTTGTCTTTTTATGACTGATTTTCATTTCAAGTTTGTTACAGCAGTTATTCATTTTAGAAGATAGGATTTATATAAGAATTTAGCATCTTCTTATAAAGACCTGAGATTAACAGCTTTGATTTTGATATTCAGACCAGATGATTGGAGATCCGATGATCTCCAGAAGTAGTTATTCAAACTTCAACAGATATGCAGCTATTTTAACATGAAAATATCATAAAAGAAATTTTAAAAAATCGTAATTGCAAAAGAACCGATTAGATGTCAATTAGAACTAAATGGGAAAATACAGGAACAAGTAATGAAATTTAAAAGCGTAGGAATAACTGAACAGTGAAAATGCAACATAGAATGAAGTAAAAGAATAATATCTGAAAGCTAATAAAATATCGGGATGTCTAAACTTAACTGTGGAAAAATAAAAGATCTAACAAAAGAAGCAAAAGTAAGAATATATAAGTCAGTAAGCCAACCAATATTGACGTATGCATGTGAAAAAATGAATAGAAACAAAAAAAAACAGATGAATACGATATGTGAGATGAAAACATTAAGAAAAATAGTTAACAAAAAACAAAATTTGATAGAGTAAAAAACGAAAAGATTTATTAAGAATGTCAATTACAACCCATAAATGCATTGATAAAAAAAGAGAATATTAGAATATGGAATCGATATCTTAATAGAATGGACCCCCCCCCCCACCACCACCAAAAAATAAATAGTAAAACTAGCGAGAGACTGGAAACAAACTACAAAAAGATCAGTTGATAGACCAAGAAAGCGATGGATAGACTATCTGCATCGAAGTACTGGAGACGGAGATTTTGATATTAATTTTAATTTCAATGCTATTCATAACGTAATTCATACAAATGATAAATAGCGATGGCGAACTGTAGTAAACTGCATTTGATTTTACTTCGAACCTGTCTCCTTATTCGTACTTTAATTCCAGCTAATTTAAAATTTCAATGCGGAATACTGACAGGCATGGAATAAACTGCTCCATATCTATAGCATATAATTGCAGAAATTTGGAAAGTTTCCTCTTTAGCATCTTACTAAATGCCTTTCCTAACTCTACAGATCTTAAGTAAAAATCTGTTAAATATTTATGATTGTTTCTTAGCTGTTTGTAATAAAATAAAAGTCTGGTCTTGCCAATCCCTATTTGACATGAACCCAAAATCCTCCACTTCAGTTTCTCTTCAGCAACTTTTCTTAGCCGCTTTTTCATAAATCAGGCTGGATTTGGAATAAACAATAAGAATATTACGGATGAGGATATTCTAACATTCATTTGTATCTACATTTATAGAGGGGTATTCCGAGAGCTCTACTTTAGTCATCCGGAATTCGAATCTTTTTGACCAGGCTTTCCGAACTTGTAAAATGTTTATTCCTTCGTATTTGAGCATTCCGGGAGAATGCCACTTCCTATTTCTAATAGTTTCCTCTATTTCCAGTACTGAAATGTAGTTATAACTGCATTTTTCCTGAATATTTTCTGCCACTGTTCTGTTGTATTTCGTTTAATATTTTTTTTTTTCAAATGATTATTTTATGTCAGTTCCTTCTAAGAAAAGTTGCTCGCTTATAAAATATTTCCTACCGATGATATGCCTAGAGTTTGAAGAAAATCCAAAAGCCTTGCTCCAGACCGCGAACATGGAGCTAACTTTTTGAGCCACTTCAGGCCTCCAAAAAGTAGGATGGTGAGCGTCTACCGAAAAATTAAATTCATCTATCATATCACCTAAAGACATTCACAAACATTCATGTCATAGTTAGATGCTAGTCTGGTTGGCCGAGTGGTTAGCATACCCGCTCTCCAACCAACCGTGGGCATGGATGTTAGTAATTGTCTTTAGGTGGGAGATGAATTTCATCGCCCGGTGTGAAACCACCGCCCCGCTTATTAGGGGCCTGAAGTGGAACTTTTGTAAAAAGTTCCATGTTTTTTGTCTCTAGAAAAGTAAACTATGTAAAATTAAATTACAAAAAAAAAAAAAAAGGCAAAAAAAGTTCTTAGCTCACACACGGTGCAAAATGTACTATAGGTTTGTAATAACTTTTCGAGGGTGGGAACCACACATAAAAAAAAAAGATATTAACCTACAGAGTTTTGTTTGGAGGGCAAAGACACTATCCCACAGACTAATAGGGCAGACTCCAGATTAAATAATAATAATAATAATAATAATAATAATAATAATAATAAAATAAATAAATAAAAATTCAGATGACTCCTGACACATTCAGCTTGACTTGAACTTTGTTTATTTTAATTACTTTATCCTCCTCCTTCCTCCATTTCTAAGTTTTTTTCCAGATGTCATCTCCAGAACACTCTGCCAAGATTATACTGTATTTATGTTCAGTTTTCTTCCTAAAATGCTCAGTGCACTACTTTTATTTAGTTACTGTTATGCGTAACTTTTCTTTCTTAAATGTTTTATTGTATTACCCGAAGGCATATGCTGATTTACTCCTCCAGGAACATTTGATATGATTTATCTTTACAACATTTGATATTCTTTTCATCTTTAACTTCTTTTCGGCAATAGGCATAGTAATTTTTTCCCTTCTCTTTGCAGACAACTTTACCAATCAGATTCTTCACATTTTACTACTCGTCTCTAAAGTTTGTTTCTTGCTTTCAAACTCTTTCACTTTTATTGCCATAAATTTTCTATGTTTGTGTCAACAGTTCGCATCTGAAAGCTTTTTGCCTATTTTTCGTGTTTCTAGACTTTTTTTTTCTTTTCAACATCATATTCATTTATATCCTGCTCAAAAGCAATAGCGATTTCTTCTTATATAAAATTCCCTGTATACTCTACTGAAGCTGTTGTCATCAATTATAATACGGTCAGTAAGGCTACGTATTCTCTCAATGTATATTTATGCCCATCTTTATATTGGAAAATGATGTGAGTAATCACTATTCCATGACCTAATTAATATTTCTGCAGGGCTGTGATTCATTTCCTACACTACCACTTAAGTTTCCAACAAGCATATCGTATTAGTTATATATTTTTTTCTATTAGTTATTAAAATTTTTCTTAAGAACATTCTTCTGTAGAGAAATTTGTGGAGGATTTTTTCAATAAGTCGAAAACCCCGCATATTTCAATTTCTCAAATTTTCAAATATGCTCGCATTCACTGTACATAATTGTAATCGTCTCTCATTCAATAGGGTTTTTATTTGAATGTTTAGTGTTGAATGCTATAGATCCTTATACCATCTTTCGACTGTTGCCGTAATGAATCATATTATTATTCAGAAGTATCTAATCTATTTTAATCTTCTTTGTCTTGTAAATACCAGTTGTGCCCACATAGTATTTCTGTTAATTCTGCTGATAGTTTTGCCTCTTTCCATTGATCTTTTCAAGAGATGATGGACCTCATCTTCACTTTTTAATATTGCTTCGGTAGTTTTATTATCGTTATCCGTCTCTTCTTCTTAAAGAAAGCATCTGCAACATGGTTAACTGGACAGCATCCCACATGACATGATATTTGATTATGCTGTTGCATCATAAGCATTATGATGTAGTTTAAGCCGGTGTACTTTAAGTCAATGGAGAAAAAACTTGGTTAACTTCCATATGATCATGCTATACCAATATCTGTGTTGATACTAACAGGATGCACCACGAGAAGGTGAGGATTGCACATTAAATCAAAGGCATGGTTGGATCAGCATTCTTTAGAAGCTGTGCTTGATCCTTAAACGATCCCTTGTTGAGATCGTCTTAGGAAACAAAGATGATTCTCCTTCCCTCTCCCGATTTCTATATTTGTTTCATAACTTATCGTAAAAAGAATATTCCTCCCAGAAACTCTGATTTTCAATTCCGCAAAAGCGAAAATTTGGCCAGAAGAACACACGCCATAATATAAGAGGCTGGTTGCTTCTGGCGTAACCCAGAAATATTAATGGAAACTCAATTCCTTATTTAACTGTGCCTTAATAGCTAATAGAATAAATGTAAAGATTTCAGTTGAAACTTCTTGATGCAAATAGATTTTTTTTCGCCTCTCTTCGCAAGAAGAAATTGATAATTTTCTATTCATTTGTTATATAATTATAACGTTATAATTGTATAACGGTCAAATGCTTATAGAAAAAATCCGAGGGGTAACTTTTTTTTTTGTATGGAAACTATTAACAGCAGGAAGTGTGAACCAAGTACCAAGAACCAACTGACATCTTCCAATGCTATTTGCCCGAAAAGAAATCGGCAAGTATTTGCAGGAACAATACTGATTCGATCCCAGATATTATTCCCGTTTGGAAAATGTCAAATCTTGATGTCAAGGCAATGTGGATCTCTTGATTTGATACAGATGGTGCAACAGGAGTTTTTCTCCAAGACCAGACCATGGATCAAATTATCTTCAAAATTACTCTTCAGTAGCTTCGAAATAAAGTTTGTCGAAAAGTCTCAAAGATGACTTTCCAGCACATGGTTTTTGCAACGCTACAATAGTGTTGAATGCCAAAGAAATTTTTATATAGGCTAAATTTACCAGTTTTGCCTATCTGCGACTTCTCTCTTGACCAGATTAAAAAACATCCCAGTGGGGAAGTGCTAACGTAAAACTCAATATATGGATTTCCAAACAATTAGGCCTGCAAAATGGAATCCTATCACAACGCCTCTTTCAAACTCCTTCAGTTCCCTTCTCGCAGCCATTTCACCAGGACACAGTTGCACTGACTTGGGAGCATCATATTCCTCCAATTTATACTGGCTACAAGCAAGAGACTCGTTACATGGCACGATATAAATTGGAGGGATATGATGCTCCCAAGTCAGTGGAACTGTCTCCTGGTGAAATGGTTGCGAGAAGGGAACTGACGGAGTTTGAAAGAGGCGTTGTGATAGGATGCCATCTTCCTTGCCTATCTGTTCAGAAAATTGTTGAAAATTGGGACATTCCAGATCAGCAGTCAGTGATACCATACTGAAATGAAAGCATAGTGAGTCGTAAGTGCTATCTACCCGCAGTGGATGACCTATTCACTCACCGAACCCGACCGTAGGGTGCTATGAAGGATAATATGTAAAAATTGCCATTCGTCCGCCGACACGTTGAATGCGGAGTTCCTGGCATCGACTGGAACACGAATCCACACAAAAACATTCAGAACTGAGGTTCACAACATGGGTTTCCATGGTATGACTGCAATATACAAATCCCATATTACCCAAACCAACATGCAGCACCGTCTTCAGTGTGAAAGAGGGCGTATAGTGGGACGTGGAATCTTGGAAAGCTGTATTATGGAGGGACGAATCACGCTACACCTCTACCGAGCAGATGACGGGTGTGACGGATGCCCAGTGAACACCTCTTACCAGAATACGTGGTACGTATTCTGGTAAGAATACGTGGATACGTGGTACTTAATACCACGTCGTGCCACGAACATTGAACTTCGTCTGAACATTCTGGACAATGCAATGCTTTCTATTTTATGGCGTTTCCACGGAACTGGCCATTGTCTCCTTCAGCAAGACAGCACCGTGCCATTTGTCTGCTACTATAACTGCGTGGTTTGTGGATATGATCGTTACCACACTTGCCTGGCCTCCACATAGTCCTGACCTGACCCCTATTGAACGTCTGTGGGATGAGCTAGAGCGTCGGGTGAGGTCAAGGGAGAGTCACCCCCACAGTCCAGGATCTCATTACATACATACATACAGGAAGAATGGTCCAAAATTCCCATTGATCGCTATTGTATGCTTGTGGAAAGTATGCCCCTTAGGATTGCTGCAGTCATCGCAGCGAAAGGAGGCTGCACATTTTATTAAGATGGGCACCATAGCTGTTTGTTCCTCGTTCTATGGTGTCCGTTGACTTCTTTCCAAGCAGTATATATGACTCTAGTTGTAGCTATAGAAATCGTTATTCAATACCCACGAAAATTAAGACGTCGGGTTTATAAAGGAGTATTTGTTTTAAAAATGAATTTCATTATTTTTAATTACAGCGAATATTCCTAAGTTGTTTAACTTAAGTTTCAATATTAAATATAGGATTGAAATGTAGATAAAAATTAAAGATGCGAGTAATGATATTAACCAATATATCTGACATGACATGTTGTCATTTATCAGAAGTCGATTGAAAATGGTTTGTTGGAATAAATCAGCTGAAGGATGACCAGCATGAAAGTTGTAATCAATAACTAGTGCCAAGCAGACAAAGAGAGTTTTATATTTTACTGCCTTAAACATATATAATTTAAGAAATGTAGGAAGTTCAATATCGATTTCACAGAACTGAAAACAGCGAATTGTACTTGTTAACATGGTTGCTCAATTAAGAGTCATTCTGCATCAGAAATTATCGCAATGAATTGTCAGTTGTTCCTTTCAATAATTGTTAGTGACAGTCATTTAAAATTCGATTTAGGGATCATTCAGGTCTTGTGAAAAGAGCCACAAACCAGTGTTCGATTTTTAAAGAATAATCCACCAAAGTCTGAATTATTTTCCGATCTATTAAGGCCATTTATGTCTTGTGAAAAGAGCTACGGAACAATGTTCGATTTTTAAAGAATAACTAATCCACAGTCTGGATTATTCTCCAATCTATTTAAGCGCTATGTCATTTCTTGAATACAGAATCACAGTCAGCCACGGTCCAGTTTTATAGTTGTAACGGTTACTTGGTTACCTACTGCAGTCAGAAGAGTATACCTGTAGATCTGCATTATATGTAGTTGTAACTGGTTTGTGTTGACCGTCTGTATGTGTCGCAGACACAGAGAGAAGAAATGTATGTATTTAGTTCATGGTGAAGGTTATGACTGTATTATAAAGGACAGTCATGCATAAATGTCCCCTTTCTGAAATATTTTGACATCATAAAGGAGACCCGTATGCATTTATATGCATGTTTGAAATCAATAGAAAAAAATGGATCGAAATCATTCAAATAGGGTATTCCACTTTTAAATAATATAATCTAAATAATATGGATAGGATGCTTTCCGAATTGTATGGACATATCATTTGTGAAGACAGTTGTATAAATATTCAGTGGTTCATAATGTTTGTATAATATAATGTAGCTGTATCTGTTTATGAGTCGCCTTGTTATTGTCCCCTACTTGAAAACCACTATCCTGGTTTTGCCACCCTTAATTAATTATTGAAATCATTTCATATGCCACCTTTCATTAATTATTGTTAACTGTTGCAATGACCTGATGGTTATGTCATGTTTTATTTTTTCCCCCCTCTATTCATACAGTTTGACTGACGAGCAAGTTGGAAGTTGCTGTATACTCTTGTAGCTCTCACTAAATGTAGTTTTACAGCTCTTACATAATTAAAGAACTTTCGTTATATCGTACATAGAAGTATTCATGATAATGCCTGCCATTTGTAGCGTAAAAGTGTAAAAGGACATAATTATAACACACTCATAAAAGGATGCTCTTTGTAATAACATTCTTGCATAGTGAAACCATTCTTTATCACAATAATTGAACCCACAGATGTTTTTGGTCCACTTACTGAAAGACATTTTAGTTCTTTTGCCATTAAAATTCAAACCCAAATTAAAATGACTTAACGGATTTTGTAAGGATGTCCAATACTTATTTTCAATAAGACCCGTCCTTCCAGAGCCTAGGAATAACTTACGTACCGACGGACAAACAAAATGAACTGATGATTACCGATTTTGCAAATCTCACATAAAAAGGAATTTGTGTATAAATTTGAATAAACATTTGACTGATTGGTTGTTTTGATTTTTTCAAAGCGGCTGAGACTATGAGAGTACAATCATCATGTGGCTAAATTGTTTTATAGGATGAAAAACGCGAGATTTCGGAAGGGAAAAAAACACTTAAATCTCCTTATGAGACCGGCCAACTAGTTCAGGAAAAAAAAAAAAAACGCTGTTTTTTTTTTCCCGAAACTAATTGAGATGGCGATTAGATTTTCGAAATGGGAGCGGCCCTCTTCAGGTGGCTTAGTGCTGTGGATGCAAACGTCACTTCCACATGGCTACAAGCACTTACATATATTTTTTCTTTTATTTATTTTTAACTTCTTTCGGAAATTCTGAGGCGGATTAGAAACCGCAGCCCTTAAATAAACTAACCTACCTGAAACTGATATTCTCCTTGCTACATATATATATGACACACACACACACACACACACACACACACACACACACACACACACACACACACACACACACACACACACACACACACACACACACACACACACACACACACAAAGTGGCGTTTTAGTTCTTTTGTGAACAGATAACAGATATGTGGGATAACAATTATACAAGCTCCACTTAGTTGTTTTCATTGAAACTTTTTACATATCTTAATATTGTTCCCTGCCCGAACAGAATTCACACTTTTTTTTAATAACGAAACTGAACGTTATTCCATCTGCTATTTTGTACAGTGAGTGCTTCGTGTTATCTCGTAAAACATAAAGCAAAAATAGCAAAAACTATGAGGAAAGCATCAAGTCGGGAAATTTAACTGCTGCAAACGAATCTTGCAAAAGAAATATAATTTGCTCAAGATTTTAAAGAAAAATTTATAAGTTGTCATTTTACCGGAAATACAGAATATGGATCTAAACATGAAAGAAAACGAGTTTTCAATGTGTTGAAAAAATTACAACGGAAACACCGACTCAGATCTTCAGTTGCCTCCGGATTCAGGTCTCACTAGCGCACGCTAGTGAACAAGCCACATTTGCTCTTTGGTTGGAAAGATCTGGATTCCAATCCGAATGTGAAGAACCTTTATAAGGGAGTGTACGGCTGAAGATTAGTATCTTCATGAAAGAAAGTGCGTTTTCTTTCATGAAGAAAGTTCGTGGGTAGACTAAAAAAATGTAAACATTTTTTTAGTCCACCCATAGAAGGAATATGCTATAAGTTTATAATTTTTCGGGTATGGGAATTACATTAAAAAAAAGAAAAAGAAAATAATTATGGTAGCCTCATTGTAAAAAATATTAAAAATGAACTTGCATACAAGAGTGTTTATGGTGGCTCTCCATCAAAGAATTTTCTCATCATTTGACTGGTATTATTAATAACTGGCACTTTTTCACGAGTAGGAAGGGAACTCTCCGTCTGAATTTCTTTCATAAGCATCTGTCACATATCCGTATTGCTTAAGCACCCAGAATATTCATGTACGATTTTTTTACTGTGTCTAATTTAGTAATCCGGATAGACTGCACTTGATGTTAGGAATATAAAGTATCATCTCATTCCATTGTTAACATATTTAACATTGGCTTTACTTGTACCTGCAGCGATTCTTTATTAGTTTAAAAATACGCAACGTTGCAAAAATTATGAAGATCTGGATGCTGCGTAAATCTTTATTTTCACTAATGGTAGTATACTTTGTATCCATTACAGATTCCTTCTTCCTAGAATAGACTTCCCACAAAATGTTGACACATATATCCTGGTCCATTTCTCTACCAAAGAGGCATTAGTGAAGTTTGTACGCGTAGTTGCCTCTCCTCAGCTGGCATTCTAAATAAAAAATGCTCTGGAGGTTCAGATCGGCATTATGTGTTGGCCAGTTCAACCTTTGCATTCTCAGTCGCTTCAGCTGCGATTCCAATCAAATAAATCATTGAATCACTTGAGTGTAGACTGCAGAAAACTCTTCCGAGCTGTACCAGTATAAAGCTCAGTGTTCATTCTTGTGGAGATAATTTCCTGGTATGGAAAAGGATTTGGAAAAATGAATACCGAAAATTCCAGAAAAATCCTGATAAGGTAGAGTATTCTTAGTCCTAACCAGGGAAAGCATCTCCGCGCCATGGCACACTACCACAGATCGGATGAAACACGCAAATAACGTTACTCTGACAATCGTCGTAACAAAATTCGTCTGTCTACTTAAGCAACTGTCCAGTGACAAAGCCAAAGAGTCCTTGAGTTTGATGCATCACATGAATCAAACCTAAGGACTATTTGGTTTGTACATAATAGTTCTTCACGGAAACTGAAGCTGTAGTATGCTTTGTCACAGGCTATCCACAGTTGGAGTATTGGTCGAGAGAATCCACTCATATCCATGGGAGGAATGTAAAACTACTCCCAGAATGCGCATCCAGTTTTGTCAGTTCTACATCAGCTACTTGACTTGACTAGACTTGACTGGCTTAAATTGTACTTCAACCACATAAATTCAATTATTAAAATGGCAGCACAGGCTACCATATTACAGCACAGGCTACCATATTATGCTAGATAACACCTTACTGGAAGTTGTTAACTCTAAGATACCTTCCAATACCAGATTGTACAAAATAATGTTATTTAGCATATAACCCAGTCTTTATACATGCGTCACGTGCTGTATTACTGGTATACAGTACTATAAAAATATGGAAATGTCCGTATAAGCTCGGTCAGTACAGTCTAGCCTCTGCCCACACGATGCTGATATGCTATAGATTTTGCACCCCCCTCGTGTGTGGAGTTGAAGCATTTATATATTATGTATGTGTGTGATTCCTGTGGAAAAAAAAAAAAATATTGAATGTCATTTATTGAGCTCAGGTAAGTCAATCGGGTCCGGAAGGTTTGATCTATGAGGAGGAGGGACTGCTAATGGCCATCATAGTCTGTGCATTAGTTACAGCGATTTATTTCAGGAATAACTACCTTTTAGTGATTGTATTTAGGACTTATAACAGCCTCTAACTATTAATTGACTGTATGCGTAATATTAACATGATTAATGTCCGATTGTGTGTTGACATTCTTTTAACATCCCACCACTTAGAGAAGTCGCTCTCATACCAGATATGCACTTTCTCCAGAACGTTCCGTTTGGTTGGGAAAAAATCTGAGTAGGAATTCCACCTTGATTGACAAGAACATTTATAAGGGCTTTTCAACTTAAAATGTGATTATGCAGTCTAATGCGGTGGCGTAAGGTTTCTTGGAAAACGAATTAGTATATGAACACATTCACGCAATCCAATTCACTGTGGATCCTAGCGTTGTTGTGCTGTTATCTACCATGCACAGAAATACCGTGACTGTTATATCTTATTTTTACTGCTATAGAAAAAAAGATTAGGTCAGAAGGGCCAAAGACTTGAGAATTAATTTCACTGATTCGCTGAAGATGTATTTTAATTCATCATACAGAATACGTTGTTTTACGAAAGTAGGCAAGGCCCCCGCCCCCTTCACAGTTAAGTCTCATGACCGTGTAATACTTCATTTTCTCATGTGTATTCTTGAAGAGTTATGTTGTATCAAAACGCTGGTGTTAAAAGTATTTTATTTCTTTGCCTTTATGTTTTCCGAATACATAAAATAAAACACCACTCTTGAAAACGCTAGTGCTACACTAGCGTTTTCAAGAGTGGTGTTTTATTTTATGTTGCAGAGATATACAGTGAGGCAGGAATTTTATATATTTCAAATTGGGTTTTTAGGCAGTTAGAATACTTAAAGTCAGAGTTAGAGTCAGAGAAGAACTTTACTTTAAAGAAACAATAATTACAGCACTATAAAAGAGCCAACTAAGCTGGTTTGGACATTTTTCTAGAATGAACCCAGAAAGACTACCAAACATACTAATAAATGGTAAAATTGAAGGACAGCCCAGAAGAGGAAGACCAAGAAAGAATTGGACTGACAACATTAAAGGAAGCACCCACTCCACAATAGAACTTCATAAAAAGACAGCAGACAGAAAGAAATGGCAAAAATTTGTCTTTGAGGAACTCAACCCGCGATGCGCGGAAGAGAAGAAGAAGAAGAGAATACTAGAATATGGCCTTAGATGGTAAGAAATAGTACTGTGTTGATAAAACATCATGACATCCTATAATCTAATTTTTTTTATAAAGGTTTGCATTTCTAAGATACAGCGCCTTGATCTGAAAAACAATATTCACGTATTTTAAGACAAGAGAAATATAATAATATAAGATTGTTTTTCTTATAAGAACCAGACAGTGCTGTAAAACTTCACAGGCCATAGAGTAACAAGGCTTGAGAAGCAAGTTTGACTTGCTTAATGGAATCTTATTTTGACAGAGAGAGAGATAGATAGAGAGAGAGAGAGAGAGTTTATTTTAAAAATATTCCTATTTTAAAAATAAACGAACTCGAATACAGAAAGTTTAAAAGTAATAGGGGATATCGTACCACTGAACTACCAAAAGAAGAACTCATTGGTTTGAAAATGTTACATCACTTGCATCTATTTCCTGAAATGAAATTGTTTTATTATATGGGAAAATTACAACAAATTACGATCACTTCGAGTAATTACCTGCTTCATGAAGATCTATTCTCTGTAATTGTCTATAAAAGGGCAGCACTTCGTTATTTTCATTGTGAAGTGACATGCTAATTCCATGCTTTATTATTCACTCCATGCATTTCCAGTAGTGACGTGAATAGCATACTGGCAAGCCACACAGTGTGAAAGGACAATGCTCTGGGGGTGGTCGTGGTGGTGGTGGTGGGGGGGGGGGGGGAAATTCAGTGAGATTCTCTTAGATTCGACGAGTGGAAATTATCCCTAGCGAAAACTTTGAGGGTTTCGAGGCGGGGGGGGAGTTACTAATGGCCATCATAGTCTGTGTATTAGTTACAATAATTTATTTCAGGAATAACTACCTTTTAGTGATTGTATTTATGACTTATAACAATCTCTAACTATAATTGACTGCAAGCGTAATATTAACATGATTAATGTTCGATTGTGTGTTGACATGCTTTTGATTTCAAAAATCTTAACGTGAATGCTTAGTTCATTACAACAGACAATTCGAAGATGACTTTTAAGAAAGGGTGGATAATTTTCTAAACGAATTAACATGCAGTAATTATGTTTCAATGTGTTATCATTTAAACATTCTATGAAGCATAAGCGAATGACTTAGAATCCTTCAAACTGGAGAGCACTTAAAACTTACTTAATCTACGTTAATCAGATAATATTTGAAATATATTCACTTTCACCAAAATTTAAGTAGCAAAAACTTAAGTTTGTTTTGTGAACCTTACCTTATTCATGCCATTTCCCATTGCGAGACAAGCAACCTATTTTTACCAGGAATTCAGTTTTATAGTATTAATGTTGCAATCACAGCATGGAGCATTGGTTTAGTCAATGTTACACAAAAATCACAAAAATAATTGCATTTATATGCGAGCTTCCGTCTATGTAGCAGCATGTGTTTGTGTGCAGTTCTGTTACCACTCCGTCCCAGGCAGGGATAGAACTTTGCCACTCATAAACCAATCAAGTTTCTTCAGGCACATTGATTCGTTATAAAAGTTGTCACCAAGCAAACACAGTTCAGGATTTAATACTCGTATCAACTAAACAATAAAAACGAATGTCCTTTGACTGTCAACATCGTTATATCACTTTGCAGAAAGAAAGTCATCGATAACAGATTCCATCCGAAATAAAACATGGTAAAAAATAACAGCAATCAAAACTAGTATTTTGCCAGTAAATGATGATGCTACTTTATGACCAAACTGTACGTTGAAAGACCTTCGCCCCATGTGATCGATGGCAGCGGTACGTGTAGGGGACACCTCATGCTATACCTGTGTTATACTTGAAAATACTAGCATTGCAGACGACGGAGTCATCTAGCGTTCGTCCGCTTCTCCTAAGCACGCATGATGAGATCGAGTGACATCTTGCGACACTTATGGGAACTCAGAACACTAGGTTCAACTGATAGTAACGTTGACACCGTCAGTTGCTGGCAACTGATGAAAAGATAACTTACTACAGCAGTAGCGCACTCAGGATTTAATCTTGGGGGGGGGGGGGGAGTTGAGTAGACGATTCGATTTGAGAATATACACACTACGCATCGCACACGACCTATGACTGAACATCTGTAATGATCGCTAATTTATAAGTAGTACAGAAATAGAAGACACGACACAACATAAATAAAAAAATGAATTTTAATTATGAAAAAAAAATTTTGGAAATTTTCTAGTGTTTTTTCCTTTTCCTTTTTTGGGGGAGCAGGGCCCCTTTCCCCCCTTCTGGGTGCGCCACTGTACTACAGTGTATAAAAACCACTTACATTACTGAATTAGAAATTACCGAACCCAGATTTCGATTCTGGGGTTCGGGAGATTGACGTTATTATTACGATAGAAGATTAGTAACATTTCACACTGAAGTCACTTTTCAAAAACTACTATCCCCCCGTTACTTCATCCATTATCGGTAAGTTTACAATATGGTATTGAAATAATTGTTTCCATTTTTATTCATACTTCCTAACGTTCTGTATCATAAACGAAAATCTCACCTTCTGTGAGAGCTGGATTTATCTGAATTTTAGCACCACAAAATAATCATAGACGAATATGTCTGCAGCCATTCGCAATCTTTGATGTATGAGTTTTTTATTTTATTTTTATTTTAATTTATTACAATTATTGTTAATAATAATTGTAATTAATAACTACATTGAGAATGAAACATTAATACGGCGGGAAATAGGCTATATCTGTTCGCAGAGCATACTTGGATTGCACGAAGAATACCCCCCCCCCCCGGTCCTGAAATAGCACGCCTCGTTGTTTCTGCTATTGTTGGAAACGTTGTCAGCTTTGTTGGCCGAGCGGATAGCATATCCGCTCTCCAGCGAATTATCTGTGCGTTCAAATACCTTAGTTGCGCGGATGTTTATGAAAGTCTTTAGGTAGCACACGATTTTTGTCCCAATCTGAGACTATTGCCCTGCTTAATGTGAGTACTGAAGTGGTTTGAAAAAGCTTCCGTGTTAGGTCTGTGGATTATGTAACTCTTACCCCGCTCATGATACTAATACACATGCCGGTCACTTAATTGGAAAATTTTATTTAATACCGTGTTGGAACTTCAGAACTTAATACCAAATAGCCCGAATTATATCACATATATGATTTGACATAGATTCCATAAGATGTTGGATTACATCTATGTCTACAACAAGCCAAACGTCCCTAACACGAGACAGTCCTTTAACTGGCTCAGATTTGACGGAATGGGACTTTGCTCCCGGATCTGTTTCTGTAACGTGTCTGTTACATTCTCAATGGGTTCAGATCCGGGCTTTGTGATGCCCAGGGAAGGTGGTGCAAGTCGCTGTCATGCTCGCTGAACGATTCTCGCTTGATGGACAGTAGCATTGTCGTCCATGAAACAACCGTCACCTGCCGGATTAAAAGTCAATATTGCAGAATGGACTTGATGGGCAACAATGTTCAAATATTCCTTGGAGTACACCCGACCCTCCAGTTATTTATTTAGCGTATGATACAACGGCCGTGAGTCCTCTTTTTAGTACATGACCTCCCCCCAATTTTATCCGGGCTCGGGACCGGCATATAGCTGACCAATCATGCCTATGGCTGGGCCTTACGTATTCCCAACTGACTGTAATCCGTGTGTGTTCATTGGGGGACGAACTGTTCTGGGGGGGACGAAAAACCCGAGTTTCCAGGTGAAAACACTCCTACCTCCGTATGAGACAGGCTAACTCACCTTTCGTCGAAAGAGACGAGATAAAATTCCGTACCAACAAAACATACCACACGAAATAAAACCACCTTCAAAACCTTGACAAGGCAAGATCGGTTCATTGCTTCATAAGACTCCAGCACAACTCTCTGCAAGGTGCATCGTGACTCGTGGGATCACATGACTTTTTTTTGTCCAATCTTCCAATGTCCATTTACAGTGTTTCTGACACCACTGTAGACAAACTTTCCGGTTCTTTGCAGAAATTAGCAGTTTCCATATAGGCATGCATCTGCTAATACCGTTCCTCTTCAATTCCTTGCGCATAATTCGGTGAGATATGGGTGGGACAAGCAAGATGGGTTATTTTTCCACTGATTAAACCCGGAATATCTCACCTTTTGAGAAACCATTTAACTCTGTGGCTCCAGTCAGAGGGCACCTAAAATAAGCCCTTTATTGAACTTCCAAAGGTCCTTTGTTTTTCCCAGACGATTACCCACCAGCAGCATTCTGAAATAGTTGCGTAGCACGTTGACTAAGTATTTTGCATATACGCTGCCTTTATTGAACTGTATCGAAAACAAGAGCAAAAAAGGCACATGCGAAGCCAATTTGAGTTAAGTTATTTATTAAGTTTTTAACCAGTTTCTTCTCCTCTTTCTTTCTTTCCATCGATTTCTGTTCCTTTGAAACTTTCTTTGTGTAGTCTTCCCCCGCCTCAAAAAAAAAAAAAAAAAAAAAAAAAAACACGCTCTCTGTCTCGAAGCGTTTTTTTTCCTTCTTTTTCTTTGCTGTATATGATCAAAAACCGAATAATTTATGTTCATACATTGGAAATTTAGTATACCAAAGTGGCTTTCGATATTAAAACGGGCTAGGGTTTTACTACATCCCTGTTCAACATAAATATTAATATTACTGTTCGACATATATTAAACTTTACTCTTGTAGCATACGAGGAGACTATCGCTTGAATGTAAGTCAAAATGTTTTTTACCCATAAGAAAAGTGGTAAGCTTTTCTGCAGGAAAGTACGGAATTCTTGAAATTAGGATGAATTTTTTGATATCTTTTATTATTGCAGAAGTCACAGGAATCAACTTTATCTTAAGTGGAATAGTGCATGTTAATGGACAAAGACACGACCGTGGCAAGTCCGTTACTGGAGCTTAGTTTAAGGTTTTCAATCTTTCATTGTTCAGCATTGCTACATATCTAAACGATTCCTAAAATGGTTAAAATGGTTAATTCTTATCATATTTTATTTTTTGTCTTTAGCATATCCTACTAAAGGAAAGACCGGCCGTTATGGATCAAATACGCATCCGCATACGCTTCGTATCCATCATATATTTCATTGTTATAACAATGGTATTACAATTTTAATAAGCACTTCGCATCCATGATAAAGTGAACGTCTATAGACGTCTTGGCCGGTAGCGTGGTTAAACAGTGAAATATCGAATATAGATTAAAAAAAAAAAAAGATTCTAATGTTTAGGCATTAACGAAATGTCTGCTGAAGTTTCCATAGTTACGCGCTGCTCTATAACTGAATCCTGAAAGGTTGCAGATGCGTACTCAAATTATGTTGCTTCCATGGTAACTGTTTAACCAAGCGAATAAAAACAATGGAAAAGATAATATTTCGTTCTAAAATTAGCGCGAATATAAGGAACGATCTGCTGATTGCATTAGAACATAACCAATCACCTGGCAACAGACAGATTGGTGCAATTAATGACTTAAGTTATGCTAGTTAGTTCACCATTAAGTGAGAAGTTTTGATTTAATTTTTTTTTATTTCTCTCAGATTAATGGATTATATTTCTACTGATATAAGTGGAGATAATGCTTATGTAATACTGTCTTTATCTATTGTCTTTTGTTACGTGGCTGGAATTTTTTTTTTAATATCCATTAATGAATGTTCATCAAAAATAATGGATAATGAAGAGAGAATGAACAATAATAAATAAATAACATCACTGTCTCTTATTTATCTGTTATTAATATGATATGGGGATAATGATTGGAACAGTAAGGCAGAAAATTGTCTAAAGTTTGTTTAATGGTTTTTAATTCTTCTTTTTCATAATTAAGGAAAACTGTGGAATTACAGTCCAGTTCTGTCGAGTATCATGAATAAATATTCTAAATTTATACAGTGTGTTGTGGAAAAATATTCCGAGTCCGAACAGAATAAACAAAACAAAAAAAATAAATAAATAAACAAAGAAAATGGGTAAAAATTGTTTATTTATTGGAAAAATATGTTCATTTACAGTTGTTTTTATTATGGAACTTATTCCTAATGTTTCATATTTTGTAGACTACTTTTGAGACGTTTGAGTTGCAGTCGAGACTTTATTTATTGCAACCGAGTTATAAAAAAAAAAAAAAATCCACTAATACCTTTTATTTCCCAAACGGAGTAGGCGAAGCCGTTTTAGACCTAACTCACTTTTGGAAACTAAGGGGAAATCATTCCCCCCCCCTTCCTAAGGCCAGTTATGATAGCTCGCCTAATATTTTCACCATGTTAATTACAGTGCCGGGAAGAGAATACGGCAGACAACTGCCCCCATCTCTTGCATCCTAACCCTAATGCTGCATATTATCTTGTCTGAAATAGTGCGAGTTCTGTGGTCGATTTTCTTGAATTCCTAGATTAAAAATCCTAGTTTCCAGGAGAAAAACTGCACTAGCTTGTGCTAGACATTGAATAAGTCGGAAACCGGTCGAAGAAAGTCTTATAAAAAAAGTTCCTCTATTCAGAGATTGGAATCGAATTTAGAATGGTCTGTCTTCTGACGTCCCAGTGCTGTGGAAGCAAACGCCATTTCCACAGGGCTTCACAGACCTTAATTAATAGTGTTAAAAATGAAAGTAATCTAAACATGTATTTAAATATGTTAACAGACAATGTTATTCACCTTGGGGTTGATAGGCCAATGTGATCTTCACTTGTCTCTTTTATGGCTGCTTTAAGAGAGCGGTCGTCGCTATGATTGCACTGTCCCTTTGCACACGGAGTTAGTGAGACAATCACAAACATGTGATATATATATATATATATATATACAGGGTGTTCGGGATAAATTTGACATATTTATAATTAATTATATTTTTCAGTAAGTTACATGTATTAACACACACTTCTCTTCATTTAAAAGTTTGGACCCTTCTTCATTCATATACAAGATGTCAGAAAGGATGGATAGCTGGAACCCACCTGAATCATGGAAGAGAATAACTTGTATCATGATGATTCGTGCCCGCCATCAAAATAAGGATATTACGACTGCTGCCCAATGCTCCCTGAATACAGTAAAAACAATCAGGCATGAACTAGAGACTTGCAATGGTGACTACGAGGATGTAGCAAGAAGAAAGATCCCTAGCAGACGATCTGATTGCGTTCGTACAGCAGAATTCCTCGCAAATCTGCAGGAACAGGTGTTGAAGAACCCTGGCATTGGAATTCGGGCTTTGTTCGTGGAGTTGCTAACTGTAGTCAAGCCCTGGATAACAAGGGTAGCCAATGGTAGGCCGTATGTATGGCAGCAGGATTCGGCCCCTTGCCACACCTCTGGGAAAAGTCAAAAATGGTTGTCTGAAAATTTCTACGACTTCACCAGTCCAAATGTTTGGCCTCCAAACTCCCCAGACCTTAACCCCATGGATTATTTTGTATGGGGCGCAGTTGAAAAAGACACCAATCGCACTTCCAGTAATACAAAAGCCCAGTTAATGGATAAAATTAAAACCGTTTTTGCGGCCCTTCCCAGGGAGACTGTAGCATCAGCTTGTTCGAGGTTCCGAAGCAGAATTGAAGCTGTGATCGATGCTAATGGTGGTTATTTTGAGTAAATCTTGTTGATAGTATTGTAATTAACTCTGCCTGTAATGTTTTTTTGTCAATTCATTAAATTTAATAGATACAAAGAAGATTTTCTTTTTCCTTACGAAACTGTCAAATTTATCCCGAACACCCTGTATATATATATGTTAAAGATACCAAGCAATTTTAAACCTGGTTTTACTCCATTTTTTCCAAGTAAGCAAACAGACAAAATGTCAAGTTTGCGCCTGCAATTTATGCAAGACTAGCTGATCCCACAGGTAGTGCAAGACCAAGGCAACTCGTGGTAGAGGTGGAGCAAGCTCTGATCACTAATCTTAATATTTACCCTTAATGCCAAAACACATCTCCAAGAAGGGGATGTATGATGTTTTGTATTAAAGGCAAGGGGCCACTACTACCCAGACCGGTTTCGACCTTTGGAAGCGAATTGCAGGCGCAAACTTGACATTTTGTCTGTTTGCTTACTTGGAAAAAATGGAGTAAAACCAGGTTTAAAATTGCTTGGTATCTTTAACATAACTATACCCAAGTTAAAAATACTTTCTACATCTATATCTCCTCCTGAGATTTTTATTTAATAAGGTTATAACACCTTATCGTAACTCGTTTTGGTAAAATACTTACAAGCTCTGCATTACTAAATCTTGGTATTTCTAGCCTGGCTCCCCACTGATGAGACCTCAATAAAGGTCAAAACCGGTCTGGGTAGTGGCCCCTTGCCTTTAATACAAAACATCATGCATCCCCTTCTTGGAGATGTGTTTTGGCATTAAGGGTAAATATTAAGATTAGTGATCAGAGCTTGCTCCACCTCTACCACGAGTTGCCTTGGTCTTGCACTACCTGTGGGATCAGCTAGTCTTGCATAAATTGCAGGCGCAAACTTGACATTTTGTCTGTTTGCTTACTTGGAAAAAATGGAGTAAAACCAGGTTTAAAATTGCTTGGTATCTTTAACATAACTATACCCAAGTTAAAAATACTTTCTACACACACACACACACACACACACACACACACACACACACACACACACACACACATATATATATATTCCTATTCAGATTTATTCGGTTAAACGACGTTTATTATATATATTCCTATTCAGATTTATTCGGTTAAACGACGTTTATTAATTTAATTTAAATGACTTAAACACCGAGAACAATAAAGAGTAAGGTTTAATGGGGGACTGTTGACACTACTAGTTTCGTTGGTAAACCAACTTCTTCAGGTGTCAAAGTACAAAGAATTATACACAATAATCCGACAGAAACATTACATAATAACAACAACAACAGATTATTTCCACAATTTCCTCGGTGTTTAGTCATTTAAATTAAATTAATATATAAATCACGCCCACACACGAGAGGCCTCAAGATCTCTAGCAAATAAATGTCAATGTGTCGGCTAGAGAGAGAGAATAGTTTTGTATAACAGAAAAATAAAACTTAGATCAAACACATTTACGAAGTTCATCGCCATCCACTAATCTGCACAGCCCTTAGATTCTGTTTCGAAACCACAAGAAAGCATTCATGAAATAACGTAAAAATATAATCAAGTGTTCCCATAAGTGTCAGACAATGTGGGATTTATGTTTTCATTCATCATTTTTTTAGTATTTTGCTTACCATGATCAAGTTTCTCATCCTTCCTTATTTTTCCTAAATTTTTTTTCCGTATTCATCCTCCTTTCCTGCTTTTTTGAGTTGTTATTCTAAAGCCAGAAATAAAAACCTTTCGATGTACAGACAGACAGACTTTTAGAAGTAATTAAATTACTTTGTTTTAGAAAAGTCGATGCGTCATACTGTGTGCAAAGGAAAGAAAAAATAAAAGAAAGAAAATATTTCGTTAATACTCTTCGGTGTCTGTAGTTAATTTTGTTGTTTTCGAAAAGTTTGTTTTTTAGCGTCTACACAAATGTAAACGTATTATATTCGCAACTGTTATGTGAATGCTATTAAATTTTTCATACGATCTAAAATAACGTTGCAGATTTGAATAGTACGTTATCACATTTTTTCAAATGTAGCGTAATATCAATAATTTTTGTAATATAGATATAACTGTCAATAAACAGTGATAGATATATAGTCTTTCCGATTGAAATCTGCGCATTCATCTCTGACGTAATAATTTAGCCCATTCTCACGTGAAAATTACTCCCACTCTCTCAAAGCATGCAAGTCTGTATTATGTTTTATTGTATGGAAGATACTGCGGTAATTTTTATTTATCTGCAATTTTAGCATACATTGGGCTATTTGTGCAAGTTTCACGTATTCGGAGAAGTCAATATCAAAGTGGAAGGATTTGGAGAAAGTGTTCTAGTGGAAAATAATGTAATGATGACAGATATTTTTTTGTACGCTTGAGTATCTTTAGTAAAGCATAACATAAATATACATTTATTGAAACTGAAGTCAGCGCCGTTACCCTAGTGGCTGTGCGCATAACAACCATATGACTGGGGAAGAAGTGTCCCAGGTTCGATTCCCTTCGAAGACGTAAGGAATTTGAGGATCCAGGTTAGCCGGTCTTGGGCGCGGGCAGCAGAAGTTTTTTCTGCCAGTTTATCGGGCGTTTTTCATCCTGCAAGCAGGCAAACCAGCGCCGTGAACACACACGGATCTACAGCCATTAATACGTAACCCCCCTATGAGGGGGCTTTACTCGCCCCAATAGGGACGGGGGGAGGGAAAGGAAGGAAACTCCATATGAATAAATAAATTGAAACCGAATAGAACCAATTCGATGTTGTGTCTTCATTATTTTGTTAATTAATTGTGTTAATAAAGAAAACAGCAATTGACTCAATTCATTCATAAAATTTAAAACAGTTCCTTTAAAATCATTCAAATTTATTATAACTTTGAAGCACAGTTTTCGGGGATCCCTTAAACTTAAAGAGAGAAATTCGATTCAGTTCGAAACATAATAAACATTAAAAGGGCACAAAAATTCCAAGTTCCAGTTCATGTTTTTGTAGGATTTAACAAGAATTTATTTATGACGATGACTTTCTTCCAGAGTTCACGCACCCGGAAGTATGTGGTATTTTTGAACACTGTTTCAAAGCACTTTTAAGAGCCGTTTAGGTTACATATTTCATTCTACTTCTTTTCAGGAAATATATTTTTTTGAGATTGCAGTTAAGTATTAATTTTTATTATTAATTCATTATATTTATTAATTTTAAATTAATTATTATTAATTTATTAATTCATTTTTTCCATTAATGCTACGTAATTATTATTAGACAAAATATTTTAAGGCTTCTAATTCTGGCGAAATTCAAGGCCACGTCGTTGATTATTAATAATATTTTCAATTTGTATTCCCATTGATTCTTCGGTATAATTTCTTCTCTTTTTTTTTATGCCGAAGAATCAATGGGATTAATACAAATTGAAAATATTATTTTCAATTTGTTTAAATGACGTATTCACTATAATTTTAATTATTATGAATATTTCTCATTCGCCAAGAAACAGCGCACCTCTCCATAATTCTAATTTTCTGGAAAGAGATACTACTAATTGACGATAGATGGCAGGAGAGTTTTGGTTTATTGCATGAGAGAAATTCCACATGTAATATGCAATTTATATATCTTATAACGCTCGCTGAACATATTCGTTATGCTTGGAAGAGTCAGTGTTTCGTAAAATTGATTGAGAAACATTATTAGTATTTACTAAACTGCAATAAATTAATATTTATTTCAATGACTTGACAAGATAATTTGAACAAAATACTGTTTCAAGACTGGATGTATAATAAGACACGTTTAGACAATAGCGTGGGGGAGGAGAATTACATCTGAAATAGGGAGGGGAAAAATTCTAAGCAAGGCGAAAGCTTCAAATATAAATCTACTTTACACGTAGAGATCTCGAAAAAGTCTTAATTTGACTGCATATGTTATCATAAAGATATTTTTCGTGTTTCAGCAATTGTCTATTTGAAGAGAGAGAGAGAGAGAGAGAGAGGTTAACGTAGGCCTGAGAAGGGATAAATTCTTTCATAGTTAAAAATATGTTGTAGAGTCGCAACTCCATTTCTGTATACCGAAGCAAGACAACCAGGGGAGAAAAAAAAAGTCCCAAATATGTATTTAAAAAATATATAATTTTATATTAGTTATGATAAGAACGGTATTGGAATTATCATTATTGTGTGGTTTAAAACATTGAATAATCTTTATTATTACAAGAAAGGACCAAAGGAAAGGCTTTTGATAGAGACTGCCTATGTAACAAGTTGGTATTTCAAATGGTGCAGATGTTGATAATAGATTAGTGAGTTGGAGAAATCGGTTGTTGAATAAGTATCAGCAGCAGTTTGTGTATACCGGAGGTGTGTGTGTGTGTGTTGGGGGGGGGGGGGTACATAATATTTAGAGTGGAGTGTTGTATTTGTTTCCTGGTCATTATTGATTTTCAGCTTGTATTTTAATGATATTAGGCAATGTTTAAATGGAGACTACGATAGCAGTAAACTATAAACAGTATAGAATAATAAAATATTCATTATACTCTCCTGAATAATTTAAAAATTATTCAGAGAATATAATTAATAATTATTCTGAATACTTCTGTTCTGGCTTTTTTTTCATTGCGTCCAGTGATGAAAAAACTGAGTAATAGCCGTTAGTAACATATGCACGTACATTGTACACCGACTAATTTCGCCCACTAAGGACCAAGACATTCTTCCGGTTGGTAAATTAAGACAGGATTACAAATTAAAACAAATCTAGGATTAACCGCTAAAATAGCAACAATCGAAACGAAGCACCAGTGAAGCGTGTCACGTGTCGTCTGTTATCAGGCAGATGACGCATCACCTATGTCTCGTTTTAATTGCTACTGTTCTAATAGTTTATCCGAGATTGCTGTAGTTGTAATTTGTAATCTCTCTTAATTACCACTCGCTCACTAAGGACCAGTGGATAAAGAAGCCACCAGGCCTTACTGCGAGAAACTAGTCGGTCTATAATCTACTCGTAATAACTATTAAACTAAGTTTTTTTCTTCGAATAGTACGACGTCGAAACCGTGAATCACTGCTTCAAATGAGATATCAACTCGTTTGAAAGCAAATAATTTTTAACTGAATGCTGTTTCGTTATAAAGCGCATATGATAGGAGACATAGTGTGCGAACAGGCTTGCAGGATATGAAATAACGGAAACATCGGGACGTCCTCGCAAATGACATGGCGGAAAATCCCCTTCCCCCTTCCTCAATAGCACGTTGTAGCCCTTAAGTGGTATAGCTATATTTGTTGGGATCCCTACGATGTAAGCATATGAGTGAGGAAAATAAGTGATTTTTTAAATACTTCATCATTATTTATTTTTATTTTTTATTTTTATTTCATTTTTTTATTTAATTTTAAAACTTTTTAAGACGTATTTTCAAACCAAAAAAAAAAAATTTATTTGTTATTTCAAACGGATTCATTTGCTAATATTCTAATATTTGAAGTCGATAACGGACTCATCTTTCTACCAGTGTTTAGAGTTTGGAAATTTTAAAATTAATGAAAATTTTCAACTTCATGAAAAATAATACCTCTTTTGATGTATAAAAAACAAGGACACCTGCATGCGTATTCCTTTACTATAACATAGATTTATTTTCTTTATGGAATGCGAATATGGGAAACATTACACATATAGTAATGGAAACACGTTCATTACGGCTGTCTCTGTTGAACCCTTTTTGCTCTCCGAATTTCAAGGCATCTCTCGTTGTGTGTTTCGCCCCTTTGTTCTGACCACTGGGAATTACTTCTGTATGATGCTCTTTTTATATTTTATTTCTTATAAGGGGACGAAATACTGTACATTTTTGATATGAAGTATCGAAGGAAAAATAATTCATTTACTGAGCAGTCTGTTTCTCAATGTTGCATTGTTTTTTAATTATTTTATTTTTTAATGAGAATCCCATTATATATCATATACTACATTAATATTAGTACCATTGGCTTGGAGTTAGATAATCTAGAAACCTGCTATAGAGACAACATGAATACAAACCACTTCCGACTTCCAATAAGCTGGTCATGGATTCTTTGCGAATGTCTTTTAGTGACGCTCTAATGCCAACCTGTCCAGCATACGTCAGAAATAAATAAATAAATAAATAAATAAATAAATAAATAAATGTTTCTTTAATTGCAAATAGAATCGAACTTGTAATGACCTTTCTTCGGACGCTTTCGCATTTATGCATATCAGAAAAGTTTGCCATTAGGCACACAAGCAGTTTTGTTTTATTTATTTAAACGGTTCAGGGAATAAGGGGAAAAAAAGTTGCGTACTTGGTATTTTGTCGAGGTAGTAGACAAATGTTCATGTCCACCACCGACTCTGCATATTACATCTCGTTCCTGTATAATGGCTTCAGTGATATGGAGGCCATGATTCAGGAGCGAGATGTAATATGCAGAGTCTGTGGTGGTCTATACTTAACTCGCATGCATTGACATTATTAACATCTCTATAGGCAACGACTTTAGTCAGTGTCTTGCTTGCCAGTGATTAAAAAAAGAAGTGAAAACACTTTCAACAACAACGGTGGATAATCCTGCGAAATACAAGAATTGAACATCAGGGATAATTCTTATTCATCTTATTATAATTCTTACCATCAAATGGCACTTCTGATAAGTGGGTATGGAAATTACTTCCAATAAGCAACTCCTATAAAATGAAAACTCCCACTAGTCACTTATCAGAAGTGACTAGTGGGAGTTGACTAAGTACAAAAAATGAAATTTCATTTTTTGTACTTAGATTTAATGTTAAAGAACAGTTTAAAGTCAAAATAATTGCACATGCGTTTACTTGTGAGGAAGAAAAAAAAAGTATTCTCAAAACTATCGTATGGAATCCTGGAAGTCATCGCAGGAGCGTGCTTTGCACCTCTACATACTACATGATCCATAATCCCCACCACTCAATCCATCGTCCGCTAATAATATTTTCGTGCGCTGTTTGCGTGTGTGTTCTTTGGTCGATTTTTTGTATGAGAGATGAAAAATTCGAGTTTCGGGAGAAAAATCCCAACTATCAGGTCGGCTACCTTGCATTTTATCGACATAAAGATTTTTCTCTCCGTAATAAAATCGTATTCGCATCTTTTTTTTTGGCCAAGGACACATTGTTTAGTCGTACTTCCACCTGCGCTACGGTGGCAATGAATATAAACAATATTGCAAGAATTGTGTAAACCCTTAGTCTTTTCACAAATCTCACTACACCGTTGGCCTGACTTTTACCCTCAAACGCAAACTCTGTTCTCTTGGATATCAACTAAATTCGTATAAAATGAGACGGGTATTTTATTTTGCTCATTTCTCCACCGAAGCAGCATTTAGTTCGCGTAGTGAAGGCGAGAATGTTGGTTTTACTCTCAATAGGCGTTCTGACTCTAACCAAATATAGGATTTCAGGCCTCATATTGCAAAGAATAGCATTTCAAGCTTCATATTGGAAACCTAATCTTCAGACCACGTTGCTGCAGCTCGCAGTATGATTTGTATATTAGCATACTGCCAGCCAACCGAGTCATTTTCTCTAGAACCGGCACACTGTAGGCAACAGAATTATTTATAATGTCAGTGTAACAAGGTGCAACTAATTAATTATCCTCCAAACTATTTTTCAGTTCATCTAAGAAATTTGACGCACAGTTAAATCTTCAAGCATTAAAAAGAATCATGATTTTACACGAAAACAACTTAATTATATTAAGCGAAGCGCTGGACAATCACAGCGCGGGACGTCACGTGAGCTGGCTATGATGTGGTTATCTTCCTTTCCTCGAACCGTAGCATCCTGCTGCTGCTGTTTGCTTTCCCGCAGATATTATTTCTTATCGGGAACGATCACGTGATACGCCTTTTGAGTTTTTTTCCTCATTCCAAGCAAAAATTTTAATTGTTCTTCACTTTTGTTAACTTTTTGGATTTTTCTGTTCCAAAATTTAAAAAATACAGCCTCCGTACTCCAGTCCAGTAACTACAGACTATTCCCTTTAGTTGGAAGACCTGGGTTCGTATATCCCGTCTGGGACGTAAACAACTTGATAAGGTGTTTCATCTGAAGGTGGGTTAGTCAGTCTCATACGGCGGTCGCAGAATATTTTTCTCCCTGAAATTCGGGTTTTTCATCCCGCAAAAATGACAAACTGACCAGAAGAATACACACAATTTATATAGCAGGAATTGCGGATAGGAAAAGTCCTTTCATAAACAGTAAGTGTAGATTAATAAGAAGTCACGCTAACCTTGATAGATCATTGAACCTAACACGACAGGGAAGATGGAAAAATTAAAATATGAAATTTCTATTTCATGAAATAAAAACTTTTGCTACTAATGTATGTAGTCATTTTTAAAATTTTAATATAATCACAGTTACAAAATTAAAAAATAAAATCGATTGAATATCGCTCTTGTAAATTACAAATTATAAACACTATACTGTATTTATAATTTGTCAACACATAATATGTTAAACGAACGATTAAGTTTGAAAGGGATTATCAATTTTCTCATGAAATTAATAAGTTCGTATTAAGAAAATTTTACATAACAAACGACTTCGTTAGCTCACTTAATTTCGTTATGGTGGGTTCTGTATTTGTTGTTGTTATCGTAGTCATTAATTTTAAGTAAATTTGAACATTCCGTAAATGATTCTGAGTGGCAAACCAATGAAAACATTGATGCTATCAAAAATATAGTAGACACTTTTATGCTTGTAATTTAAATATATCCCCGAGAATTCATGTGTATAATATAAAGCTGAGCTGATATGTTTAGTAAAGGACTTGCATATCTGTATATAGTATCTCGAAAATCAAAGCCATATAAGAGTAATCTGATCAGCAATCATTATTTAATATTTTGTAGAAAATCAGTACAGATATCATCGGTATACGCTTAGATGTTAATTTTTAGAAAACAGAATCAGAACGGTTTTATCTTTATGTGAAAGTTCAAGTTATTTTAGTTTCACGTAAAATATTCTATCGGTATAGTGGACTTCCATTTTTAATTCTCAATAAATATAATTGTTTTCATTTTCTTTTTTTCCCCTTCCTTAGTTAATCGATGCGCATACTTTTCCGGCTTTTAGACCCGGTGCCAATTTTGGTCGGTGGGTATTTCTCCGTACAATAGGCTATTTACTGAGTCGATGCATTTACAGATACATTATACTCGGCAGTCTTATTTTGGCACGAAAGGTGAACGACCTTTGTCCTACTTGGACAAGTTTTAGACTTTTTTTTTATCACGTTTCACCGCCACTTTTATGCTTCTTAGAAACAGTTTTTCGGAGTAGATTTTCGTTTTATTTTATTTCAGTGCATTATATATATATATATATATATATATATATATATATATATATATATATATATATATACTCTCTCTCTCTCTCTCTCTCTAACACACACACACACACACACACACACACACACACACACACACACACACACACACACACACACACACACACACACACACACACACACACACACACACACACACACAGGGTCGATTTCTCACTGGTCTGCTAATCTCACCGCGAAAATAATTTCAACCAAAGCAGACTCCATCGTCAAAATATCAGTGCTTAATTTATTATGATAACGATTACTTTCACGCCCGCATTATTGTGAGGAAAAAAAAAAAAAAAAAAAGAGAGCACAGTGGATATTATTGAAGCAGAACAAGGAAGTACAGCAATTGGCAATGACAATCTGAGTAACATTCAGTGTTGAAATGCTGACTGAGCTAATATTCAGATCTTTCTATTTGCTTTGCGTATGGCGTGCCAAATTTAAGTACATTTCCTTTGCTTAACAGCACAAGCAGAGCGGGAATCTACTCAAGTTGGTATCCCACAAGACAGATAGTCGAATCTTCCGCTGACACTTTCATAAAATGGCAATGTTCCTCCCCACCGCCCCGTCCCCACAAAAAAGATTCTCTTAACAATATTCAATTGCTAATTAGCAGGAAGCCACATAGACTAAACATAAACAAATGTTAATGTTTAGTCCGTGTGTTTAAACAGACGTTCAAATGTTTAGCTCTGTATCGACCTACATAATTCTGAGGAATGGCAAAAGTATGTTTCTAAGTAACACCAGTCTTGTATTTCTGCATAGACCAGTGCTTACTAAGCCATATATTCAATCTGTCGATACACAAGTAATTTTATTATATTTGTAAATAAGAAAAAGCGCATCGCAGTGCCTACGGACCTCAAAGACAAATTCGTTTTTGTACAATATTGTTATTGGATTATTGGTTCCTTGCTGTAAACCAGAGGTGGGGAACCCCTCGCCTGCGGGCGAAATTTCGCCCGCGAGTCTATTTCAATTCGTCCCTTTGCTGGTGTACTTGTATGTACATGTAAATAAAATTTTATAATAATTTAAATTGATTATAATTAAATTATTTAAATTTAAATAATTAAATATACAAAATCAAAAATAACTATATTACATAAAATATGATCGTCATACGTCTGGCCACCATCAAATTGAGACCAGCCATTAAAATGAAAAGAAATCAGGAGCATTTCTTGCGAGCAAAGTCGCACGCGGAAGTTTTTAAATTAGCAATTTTCACCCTTGATACTAAAAAGATTCCACACCCCTGCTGTAAACTAATACTTGGACTCCAGAACAAAGTTCTACCTTCTTACTCTCGGTTTCCATGCTAAGTAAGAGCTCAGTCGGAGAATGACACGTGGCTTCTGTTGGAGAGAGAGAAAGACCTGTCTTCGAATTCCGCTTAGGATACGTGTACAGGGACGAGGAAAAAATTACGCAACTTTACGACTGAAGATGAATTACCTGAATGTCTTACAGGGAGGAGACAATGTTACCCTTCCCATAAACTCTCATGTTTCATTTCTCAAAAGGCACAAGCACGCTGATGAACTCACAGATATAATACACTGTTCTCGGCCAAAGTTTTTTCGTGTAATTATAACGAACAATAATATCTATCATGCATATATGTATTCTGTGCATCCTTCATGATTAAGATCACGAAGAGTCCCAGAAACGTTTCTCCTTTGAGGATTCAGCTTTAAAACAAATACCCTATAACCAGTGGCGACTCGTGGCTTGAAATCGTGTGGTGCTTTCGAGATATACATACACACTGTAAGTACAGTGTATACGTATTTGGATAAAATATCAAAATTATGGTAAACATGAAAAAATATTGTTTATTATCGATAAAATTATAGTTTGGTATAATTCAAAATACTTTAAAATAAAATGGAACATTACAATTAAATCCTTTAATTGTAATGTTCAAATATTAAAAGAGACAGAGTAAATGCGATAAGCACTACGAACACTCTACTACTGGCGCAAACTGCATTATAAACAACAGTGGAACTGCGCGACGGACAGTGCCGCATTACGCTAATAGCTCGCGTCTCACTATGACGTTTATATGCTTGCGCGTCTTCCGCCCTCCAAATGCTACAAGATGGATTTTTATTATTTTTTATACAAAATAAGAGAATTGTATAGGAATGTTGATGATAAAATTAAATATTACAAGCAAATATAAATAAATTAATAAGTATATTTATATATCGAGAAAAATTGGGGGTGCTGCAGTTCCGCAGTACCTATGCACGAGCCCCCCCCCCCCCTGCCTATAACATGCCCGACCTTCATTAGTGTCTCAGAAGGTTCCGAATCAACTAGCGATTAATCTTGATGCCTGCTCTTCTGCATTGTGCCCGGAACTAGCGGTGTCAAGGGAAAAATCTAGGCACTCTGTGCGAGTGATATGTTGGGACCCTTTTCAGGTATTGATATATGGCTGCGAAAGATATCGAAACATAAATAAAAAATTATTTTTTATATATAAATAAAAATGGACAATGGACATCGATTGGGAAAAAACCTGAGTTCGATTCTCGTCATGAGAGAATTCAGGAAATTATTATATATATATATATATATATATATATATATATATATATATATATATATATATATATATATATATATATATATATATATATATAATTCATACACGTCTCCTTCCCACTATTAATCTCCTCACTAGCAGGATTCGACTTGCAGTACCTATTTTCTTTCAACAACAATTTTATAGCTTCCTTATTGCTTGTTGCGCTGCATTTCAAGATTCATTTATTTTGTAGTAATTAGACAGTCAACTGGGACGTAGTCATTTTCACCTTGGCCATTCTTTCCTTTAAATTTCATCCAGTATCATAGCAACTGCACTTGTTTTATTTCGTTGCTCAGCCAGTTTATAAATACAAAGAACCAGTTAGTAATCTTTTCCTATTTTTCTTGTTCCTTCTACTTTCCACTTTGTTTCCTGGACACAGGCTATATTTATTCCCTCATTTTATAGTTTCTGTCGGTTCAGCACTTACGTCCGCCAATAGATCCACTCACTCTTCCATGTGACCAGTCTAAGTTTAAATTTCGAAGCTAGCTTATTTAACTACACCTGCTCTTTATTGTGTGGTATCCCTTGCCAACTTTCCGATCAGCTGCAGATGGCTGTGCGACACAGGAGGCGCCCTAACTTGCTCGCGGATTTCACTTGCGCTCTTCATAGATTCGATAAAAGATTTTTTATACATTTATTTTTTTATCAATAGTTGGCTTCCTGCCTGACGCCAACCCGCCTTCTCTCTCTCTCTCTCATCCGGTATGAAACCACAATTAACAGAGCCTGGTATCTCAAATTGTAATCACATTTCTTGCTATTACCTCCTCGCTATTTCATCTTAGTTATTGAAGAAACGCGCATATCTTTAACACAATTGACTATGAAGATTGTTTTTTTTTCTTCTTCTGAAAGTTTACTTTGTAATCAAGATATCGGACAAGTTTTTATTTTATATATTTTTATGTAAATCCCCCAGGAAAGGGTTGTAAACCTACCGAATGGGCTAAAGATTAGATGCTAAGGAAATTTTGCTGTAGAGACCAAACATGAAACTTTTGATCAGTAAGATGGTAGCTTCACATCATTCATCTAACAACGTAAGACCTCCCCCCCCCCCAAAACATTCATGCTTGTAGTGGGATTTAAACCCATGAGCCGAATGTACCACCTTGTTCAGGCCAAATATTATTGTGATATTTTTAAATACATTTTATGCGAAAATAAGCGAATAAAACAATAAATTCAATAATAATAGTTCGTACCTGTAAATGGTTGTGAAAAATCATTCCATATATATATATATATAATCATTAAAAAAAATAAATACAAAATACAGACTGTAGCGATATTTTCAAAATAAAAATATCCGAGTATCGAAACGAATCTTTCAGGATCACGAGCCGAGAGTTGCCATGGCACCTGCCGAGATGCGCGTGTTGGCAGTATTCGCTTTCAACGCATATGGAATAATCTTATACTGTATGTTGCACATACAGTATAGTGATTTGTTTGTAATGATATAGTTATTAAATTTATAGTACAGCAATCCTTCGATTAATTGGCCTAATGCGTCCTTTAAAACAGGTGTATTAATCGAAAACGCACTAATCAAATATAATAACCTATGGGGAAAAGTATAATTCGTTCCTCAAATTTCTTTTGTGACCTTTACTTTTTTTAATAAAAGAATTAGGGTATGTCTCAGTGCCTAGTTAAAGGAAAACACGAAGCTGAAAGACAATAAAACATATTCCGAATATAAATTTATTATTCTGCTTCCTAATAAAGAATTGAGCTAACGTAGTTTGGTGGCCATTCTATTCCTTTTTTTCATACAACTGACGTATGGCCCGATTGCCTTTTCTACTCTTCTGCAAATTTTACAGCTTTTCTCTTCATCAGGGTCAGCCTCTTATCATTGCTGCTTAAAAACTTCGATTGTACGAAAAATGTTTTCAAATTATTTCTGTGAAATCTCTTTTGGCTGACTGTCAGTGGCTAAATTTTCTTCATATTCTTCAGGATCTTCCCGCAGTGCATCTAAATTTAGCAGGTCGGAATCACTCAATTCCTCAGAATGAGATTTAATTAACTCTAGGACGTTATCATTGTCAATTTCACCGAAATCCAGTTCACTTCAGATGTTGACAATTTCTTCAACAACATTATATCCATCTCATTTGAAAGCCTCTAAAATCATTTGCACAATGTGGAAGAATTTGCTTCCAAATGGCTTGCATATTGCTAGCAGTAATTTCATTCCAAGATTGATGAATATTTTCATAGCAGATTTAACAGTGAATTTCTTCCAGAATTCTACTAATGTCATAGATTTCTATGACATTCTACTAATGCCATAGAATTCTCTCCAGATGTTGCTTCTATTGTCTGTTTAAATGTTCTTCTCAGGTAGCATGTCTTAAAGGTTGCGATAATCCCCTGGTCCATAGGTTGGATGAGAGAAGTTGTATTTGGCGGTAAAAATATCACTTTAATATTCTCACACAACGAATCAGTAGAAGTAGGGTGACCAGGTGCGTTGTGTAAATTAAGCAGAGCTTTAAAAGAAAGAGCTTTAAAATCAAGATTATTTCGTTTGTAAAAATTCTCGACTGTTTGACGAAAATAACTTGTGAACCATCTTTCGAATAAAGCTTTACTAATCTGCTTTCTTGTTAGACTTCCAAATAACAGGGAGGAAAGCTTGATTAACACTTTCATTGCCAAGCTGAAAATTGGAATTTCGTGTGGTGGCCAATTTTTTTTAATTTCTTTTTTTATTTAGTTAGCGACGTCCACGCGATAACGCGTGATCGGCCGTTTGGTGGGACCTCGCATCGCGCGATGTCGCGTGATTGGCAATGAACGTGTTAATACCTTTGAGGGCCCTATAAACTATCATGGGTTTTAACTTTAGATCACCTTCGGCATAACCAGGCTGAGATTTCTCTGATTTGACCAGAAAAGTCTTCGAAGACATTCGCTTCCAAAAAAGGCCGTTTTCATCGACATTAAATATTTATTGGTTACAATAGGCCCCTTCTTCCACAATTTTTCTCAAAATCTCTGGATAATTAGCGGCCACCTCCTTATCTGCACTTGCAGCTTCGCTGTGATTCGAACATCATGTAGGCTATTTCTCTTTTTGAAACGCTCAAACCACCTAGCAGTAGCGTGGAATTCTACTTCTTTTTCATCACTGATAGCCATTCAAGACTTCAAGGTTGCAAAGAGACTTAATGCTTTTGATTTAATAAGGTCAGTACTTAGCGGGATCCGTTTTTGGTTACAATCTTCGATCTATGTAGAAAGAAGTCTCTCTAATTCAATCATTATAATACTTTGATTTCGAGTGCATGCATGATGAACTTGGAGAAGCCTTACCTTTCTCTTTATATTCAGCAGCTTTGCTTAAAATTGCTCGTATAGTTGATTTACCCATTTTTGTGTTCTTGTCCTATCCTTTCTGTGGACTCGCCTTGTTCATTTTTCTTTATTATTTCAAGTTTTTCTTCCAATGAGATTAATTTTGTTCACACATACACTTTTTTGCTCACTAATTCTTTTACTCATGATTGAAAGTTGGGAAAAATACTTTAAAATAAAAAAAGTAAGGAAAACAATTGCAAAGGAGGTACGAGATATGATCAGCAAAATGCTATGTAATTAGCAGACGGCATAAATTTTGGCTGTAAATTTAGAAATAGTGTAGTGTGTTATTAAAAATAACTTTGTAAAATGTTTTAAATCGGTAACTAAATTATTTCATCCTGGTAAGTGAGTTTTTAAAATAGTTAGCCGTGAAAAAAATGTATAGATAGAAAATTTTTAAAATCTGTAGCATTTATTTTTAAGATGTATATAGGCGATGTATATTAATCGAATTTTAGAGGCGCATTAATTGTATTTGGGTATAGAAAAAAAATGACGCACTAATTGAAAACGCACCAATCAGAGACGTATTAATCGAGGGATTGCTCTATAAATAAATTTCGTATCTTTTCGTTTTTTGAAGATAAACCCACACAAAAATGCAAGTACTTTGCGGTAACTACGGTATAAGTAAAGTCATTGCTATTTCATTTAAAGACAGCTTCCGTTTTGATGACATCACTGAGTAAATATAAACATCAACTTCTGCATTCAGTGTTCCATGAATTCAAGAAAGTGCAACTAACCGTAGACTCAGCTACTTTACAACAGAATGAATGACCTTGTGAAAAAATGCACTTTCGAAACAACATTTATGAGAACATAATACATATGCATTGTACCGTATTGCGTTTCACTTACAGCATTTATATATGTATGTGAAAAGCAACTTCAAGAACCGACTAACTGAAACATTTCTGGAAAGGGAAAAAAGAAAATATATTTTTAGAAATAACAGCTGTTTAATTACAAAACGTGTTAGAAATGCGAAATTCGACTCAGTTTAGTTACGCGAATATGCATTATGCAGATATCCAGACAAATTTGTAATAGAAAAACAAAACAAAACAAAACAAACAAACAAAAAAAAAAAGTTTGCTATTATTACTTTTATATATAAATAATAATAGCCATTCAAATGAGATTAATACGATTAAATGTTGACGATCTATATAAAATGAATTAATTTACAAACTATCCTCTCCGTACATAAAAGATTGGACATTCCTAGTTAAGGCACTCATTCGTATATTTTCTTACAATTACTTTCAATTATTCCTTTTATTGAGAAATTACAGTCATATTCATTTCTGTTTTTGCTGATCATCTGTTTCCAGCCACATACCCAACATTGACTTGATGGCTTTGTTTTTCGGTACGAACTTTAGGTACACCCTAGGCATTGTGCACGTGGATATCTTCCTGAAGACACTTCCTGAAGGCAGTGTCTTCAGGGGGTTGGTTCAGGGGTTGATTCCTTTAAGGAAGAAAGAAAGAATTTAAGCTAACATGAATTCGCTTTTTAACTTGTAAGGAGATACTGCAATTCTAAGAAGCAAAACTAAATTGCTAGTTCAACGTTTACTTTATAAATAAGAGTTACAGCATGTGTTAATATCAAATCACCACTTCGTCTAAGAAACTATTCTTAAGTTGGAAAATCAACTATTTTAAGAAATACGCATCATTGCAGTTGTTATAACAGTTGCTCAAAAGATTTACATTCTGTTTGGACACACATTTCTGTGCATTCTAATAAGTGCTTGTGTTTTCATCATTGGTTAGTTAATTTCGAATATGGTCTGCGACTTGCAGAATTCTTTGACATAATGTATCCCTTGCTGTGATAACATGCAAGGTAAATATCATAATGCATGGGTACTTGTTCGGCAATGATGTTCGTGCAGGCCGATCGCATCATCAGCCCTATCTCTACCGAACTTAATGAGTGCAGGAAACGATATTCTTCGTTAATGTATCTCTATCGTTATCTTTTTTTTTATGCGTACATCTCGTGCGCCTCCATGAAGTCTCCAGTAGTCGAGATCGGAATAGCTAGCTGGCCAAGGATAAACATAGCACCTCTGAACCAATCCCACAGCGAAGGCTGGGATAATCGGAAACATGTCAGAAAGAATGCAGTGAAACTCCATCACGATGCAAATACATACCAGTACGTCAATAAAGTCATATTTTCCTAAATTCCTTGTAGCATTTGCAAAATGAATAAATAAAATAAAATAATAAGGAACGCTTCCTCACTTAGAGGCGTTGTCTGATTAGATGAAATGATCCCAGTAAGTCCACGCAGTATAATTACTGACAACTGGAGTTAGAATTTTTTTGGAACTTGTCTGAGAATTTTCACCAGCTCATAAATGTTTATTGCGAGTAGTATTCAATCATTTTCCAGTAACTTTCACTTCATCGGCAAATAAAGTGTTTTTGCATCCTGCGGGAAGTGTCAGCATTCACTGACAACAGTTCATCAAATCACCATTCAAATATGAATGGTGTTGATGTAAACACCCTTTACTGTAATTTCATGAACTTCAAGTGAATATTGTCTAGTACTTTATACTCTACTGCCTTGAGCTAAATTACGTGGCTCATATTTACGTTATAATATTTATTTATAATTACGTTGTTAATATGTGCATATATCATCATCATCATCATCATTCAATTCCTGACATATACCCTCAAGGGGATGTAAAGGATATGATAGTACTACATGAAAAATTTCCTATCTTACTAACTTTCTATCTACAATTTTCCTCCAAATCAATCTGTTACCTGTCCAGACTCCAACATTATCAGATCTTGTATTTCTGTCTTTTAAGGTACTTTTTATTGTATCAATCCACTTACATCTTGGTCTTTCTTTGGGTCTTTTACCTGCCACCCTGGCAGAGAACACTGTTTTGCTAATCTCTCCTCTCCCATTCTGTTTAAGTGACCATACCATCTGAGATTAGCTCTGCTAACACATTCCTGGATGCTAACAATGTCAAGTTATTTCTAATATCCTCATTTTTAATATGATATTGCTGTTCATGCCATCTGTTCACCCCTAATCTTTCTCAGGACTCTCATATCTGCCGTCTCTAATCTTTGGTCAAATGTTTTACTTCTAACCCAGCTCTCGGATCCATAAGTTAAAATTAGTTTGAACACTGTCTTTTATACAGCTAATTTAGTGATTTAGTGTGTGTGTGTATATATATATATATATATATATATATATATATATATATATATATATATATATATATATATATATATATATATATATATATATATATATATATATATATATATATTTAATGTATTATAAATATATAAAATATATTTATAATTTTTCGTTTTGTTCTTGTGCTTATGATGTAGAGCGTAAAACTTGATAATACTTCGAATCGGGCACTCCAAGTACAGTATTAACTTGGGATTATTACTTGCTTCGTAATTGTAGTATCCTATACACGTAGTATTTAACACTCGCTTTTTTGGAGCGGATGGGGAGGGAGTCATTTCAGTTTTTCCGGAAAAAGACAACGCGAAATTTGAGCAAAAAATTTTGTTGACATTACATTTTAGTTCCTATCTTTGCTGATTATGTCTTTGTTAACGTGAGTGGCTTATGATCGATAGAAGCCAAACAAATGAATTTTATCCTAACATCTCTTGAAAGGAAACACTGACTGACCTTCGAGGAGTTTTTCTAAGTTACATCACATGTCTGTATTAACTGCGATGACCTTGAACGAAAAAAGCCAGAGTTCTCGAAGCAAGCATCTACATGGAAAGTGAATTATGTCCTGACTATCGCACACCATTTTTTTAAATCTTCATTTAAACGCTGAATTTCGTAGCTTTTTTATTTACAGTATTTGCTGTTTTTCAAATTGCTATTTTCGTCAGTTATCACTTTTAAACATTGTTCTTTTCAAGATTTCAAGATTAAATTTTGTCGTAAAGTCGTTACAAGAACTTAGTGCAGATATGAAAGTAAACTGCACTCTTAGCCCATGATCATTTCTCCATAGTAACACGGACGTCATGCTTGTTTGACAGAAGTAGTGAGGACAGAGTTTTTTCTATTTATTATTTTTTTATCAGTAATATTGACTTTCTGTTATTAAGACCTTTGTGTTACTTTACCTCTCACTACCTTGGCTGTCTGTTCTCAATTTTGGCAGCGGTCCCAACATCAAAGTGACGACGCGAACCTAAAATAAGTGAGTTATTGTTATATTATGGTCACGCATTGAAAATTAAGGTCGGAATATAATGACCATACGATTTCGTCATTGGCATTACATGATCATAGTTCTTCTCCCATGTTATGTGCTAAAAACGACAAAAAAAATTTCGAATTAAAATAAAGTGCGACAAATGTATTATATAATATTATTTTGTAGAGGCAGAGATTTCAAATAATAATATTTTAGTTTATAAAACATTTTATTATTTCTCAGATAAATTACATACATACGTACAGCAACAACAATAATAATGATAATATATATTTAATGATAATATAAATAAAATAATAATTTTTTTTTTAAACATTTTATTATGTCTCAGTATAAATTACATACAATATTAATATTTCCAATATTTACAATAAGGTTTATACAGAATTTTTGAATTTAGAATATAATAATAATAATAATAATAATAATAATAATAATAATAATAATAATAATATTTTTTTTTTTTTTATATAAACGACTTTTTGTTTTTACAATGTAAATGATAAGGTTTACTATCACACAGAGTATCTGCACACACACAATGAAAAACATATTATCTTTTCTGTACAGTACGAAAATTCGATATACAAAATGCAGAGTACATTTTATAAATATGAATATACATTTTTTTAAACTAGCTAAATATGGATTGGCACCAATGTGCACTCAATTCACGATACAATGCAGTAATGCAACATACACACACAATTCAATAATAATAATAGTAATTTTTTTTTTTTTTTACATTTCATTATGTCTCAGTATAAGTTACATACAATAATGATATTTACAGTATTTACAATAAGGATTATACAGAATTTTTTTTTTTTTTTTATATGTCTCAGATGAATTGCATACATAGTTGCTGTAGTAATTATATGTATATAATATTTATAACGCATTACAAGTGTGTATAGCAGATACTTGCAAGTTGGTAATTTTCTTCCTCGAAGCTTAGCAGAGCTTATCTGAGGAAGATAATAGATGACAGAGGGTGGTGGTTTCATGGTTGTGTTCCTATAGTGGTCACAAGCCAGGTGTTGATTTTACTGTTTGTTGGTACGTGCTTGAAAGACTTCGACTGCTATTACAGTTTAACTTTTTTTTTTTTTGTGCAAATAGGGTTGGATTTAGACATGGTGTGTTTGTTTCTTTGTGTTCTTGTAGTGGTAGTTTTTTGAGAGGGGGGGGTTGTCATAGGTTTGTGTGTGTGTGTGTGTGTGTGTGTGTGTGTGTGTGTGTGTGTGGTGGGGGAGAGAGAAACAGGAATTGCTCTAATTTTCATTCTCGCTATAATATTTATATAGTGCCTGTTTCAGCTCTCTGTATGTTCCTAGGTTTCTGTTGTCGAACGGCAGTTTGTTTATCATGTTAGGTACGTAGTAGTTTCGGGTGGCTTTGCCGTGGTGATTGTTGTACTTATATGTTATGTAGTTTGTTGACTGTGGTCTTGTTATTTGATATGTTGTTCTGGTTACTCTATATGTTGGGCTGTAGTAGTGTTTTAACATGACTGTGTAGTGGCATAAGTGTTTCACCTTAAATATTTTGTGTTTTGTCCATGCTTCCTGCATAAGAGTGGGTTGTTCCCAGAATATCAGTTTTATCATTTTATCTTGCAACCATTGTAGCCTATTAAGTCTGTAGTCTGCGCAGAATGCGTATGATGTGATTGCATATCTTAAAATGTTTTCACATAATGCTTTATAGATTAGTATTTTTATGTGGGTTGGGGCAATGTCTTTTAATCTGTATAGTTTGCTTGCTATTATCCTAAGCTTGGTATGTAGGCAGTTTGTATGGCTATTCCAACTTTGATCTGCATCGAAGTGAAGTCCAAGGTAGCGTGTTGTTTTCACCTGTGTGATGGTTGTGATTTTAGGTTCTGCACTTTGTGTATAGGAGGATGAATGTTTGATAGTGAGATATTTAGTTTCTATGGGCAGGGTTTGGGGTTTTTTGAATATCATTAGCTTTGTTTTTTCAGGGTTTATATATATGCCGTTTTCGGTTAACCAGTTAGTGATTTGATTGATGTCGTGTTGCATATTTTTGTAAGCGATTTTTGCAGTGTTGTGAATGGATACTATGGCAGTGTCGTCTGCATACTGGAAGATTTTACTTTTTAGAGGGAGTTGGCTTATGTCGTGTGTATATATGTTAAATAGAATGGGAGATAGGACAGCTCCTTGCGGTACTCCACAGGTTACATGTACCTCTTTGCTGTGTGCTGATCCTATACGTGTGATGTGCGTTCTGTTTTTCGTGTATGCTTTAAACCACTGGAGTAGACGACCTCCAATTCCGATATGGGTAAGTTTCGTTAACAAGGTTTTATGTGTTAGTGTGTCAAATGCTTTTGTTAGGTCAATGAATACCACTAATGTTATTCTGTTTTTATCCAATGCAGCGTTTATTAGATCTGTGAAATCTTCCAGGAGTGTTGCTGTTCCTTTATTTTTTTGAAAGCCATATTGTGTTTTGGGTATGATTTGAAATTTTTCAACGTATGTGTAGAGTTTCTGATGTACAATGCGCTCCATGATTTGGTTGATTACAGGCAGCGTGGCGATAGGTCTGTAATTACTTATTATGTTTCTTTTTCCCTGTTTGTGTATGGGTGTGATTAATGCAGTCTTCAGTGTTTCAGGTATGTGTCCTGTTTCGAAGATTTTATTTAACAGTTTTTGTATAACTGGAAGTAGGTCGGTTGAGTGTTTCTTGATGTCTTTTGGTCTGATTCCGTCTATCCCCGGTCCTTTGTTAGGATTAATTTGTTGAATTGCCAGTGATAGTTCTTCTTTTGTTACTGTGGGGAACCACATCGACTGGGTTGCTCGTGGACCTAGTGGAGAATGTTCGTATGTGTGAGGAAAGGTTGTTTCTTGTAGCTTTTGGACAGAGTTCACGAAGTGCTGGTTAAAGTTGTTTGCCAACTGTTTAAGGGATTTGGGGTCGCAGGCAAAGCTGTGTTTTATTGTTTCTGTGGCAGTGGTTCTGTGTATATTGTCCAGCATTTCATTAATCAGGTGCCAGGTTTCCTTTATGTCATTCTGTGCTGTTGTTAATTTGTTGCTGTAATAGTTTCTTTTTGCCGTTCGAATCTGTGTTGTTAGGAGATTCCGTTTTCTTTTGTATTCAGCTTTTAAAGCGATATTGTTCGGTGACTTCTTAAGTTGTTTCCATAGGGCATCTTTTCTTTGTATGTCTGTTAGTATGTTGTCTGTTATCCATGGATTTTGTTTCGTTTGGGGGCGTATTTTTATTTTTGTTAATGCTTTGTTGTATATTTTGTTAAATGCAAGTTTAAGATTATTATATACAGCTTCAGCAGAGTCTAAAGATGCTATCTGCATCCAGTCTGTTTTTCTGATTTCATCGTTCACTATTGCTTCGTTTACAATGCTATGATACTGTTTTGTAGTCTCAGTGATTTTTATGGGTTCTGGTTCAGTGTGTAACTGCAATGCTGTGAAATAATGGTCTGCTAGTTTGCATGTTATGACGGCTGCTGTGTGGCTGTTTGGAGGGGCCCTTATATTTATATGATCAATGCAGGTTGAGGTTGTTGTGTTTCCGACTATCTCTTCTCGTGTATACGACTGTATGGATGGGGTTATGTTATATGCCGATAATAGGTCTAGGTATTGTTCTGTGTTGTTATTTATGTTCCTAATGTTTATATTAATGTCTCCTATTATTATCAAGTATTTTGAGGTGCCTACTTTCGTGGCTGAAAGCCATCTGTTTAGTTCTTCTAGGAATTTTGTGGTGCTTAAGTTGGGTGGTCTGTATATTGCGTTTAATATCAGGGAGTTTTCTTGTTTGATGTTTTTAATTTCGATGCATATGTTTTCTGCGTATTCTAATTTATAGTTTATTTCTGTTACTTCTAGTTTATGTTTGGTAAATATTATTATACCTCGTTTTGTTTGTCTGCAGTGTTTGTGTTGTTGGAAGTGTGGGATTTGGTAGGAGGATGCCTCTTCGTTTGTCGTAGATACTTCAGTCAGTATTAAAATGTCTATTTCGTCTATATCTTCCTTCAGATAAGCTTGCAGGGTCAGCCAGTATTTTTGAATGCTTCTGATGTTGATGTGGAGAATAGATAGTCCTTTTTTGGGGATTGTCAGTTGTTTCCATTCTGATATTGATTTCAGAATGTGGCAATTATCATGTTCTGGGGTGATTACGTCTGCTTGTAATAATAATAATAATAATAATAATAATAATAATAATAATAATAATAATAATAATAAATAATAAAAAATAAATATAATAATAATAATAAATAATAAAATAATAATGATACTATATATTATATATATAGTATCATTATTATTATATACGGGGCCGGCGGAAGCGGGCATGCAGAGCATGCGGTGCATGCGGGCGCCGCTACGAAGGGGGCGCCGGGGCACGGGTCATAAGTTAATTTTTAAGAAACAAAATTTTTATCATAAAAGCAAAAAATTCTTAGAATGATCAATATTAAAATAAATAAGGCCGGATACACTGAATAAAAATTTTTAAAAAATCGTATATTGCCGGCTGTTTACAATTTTGCAGCGAGAGCAGGCTAAATGTTTGCCTCCAGAATCTAAAGTGAAAGTGAACGGTTTTTATTATTATTATTATTATTATTATTATTATTATTATTATTATTATTATTGTTCCGGGAAACTCCAAGGAGTCGACAGACTCATCAAGGGAGGCCCTAACATCATGTCTGGAACAACTACTCAACATTCACACAGTATCTATCATATCTTGCCTTGAACTCATTCACGATCGTAGCACCCACAACAGACTCTGGAAGCTTATTCCACTCATTCACCACTCTCCAAGTAAAAAACCTAACTCTAACACCCTTGTCAACCACGCTCTTGCCCAGCTTTCATGCATGGCCCCTAGTCCTCCCACCACCAGTCATATTTTCAAAAAAACTTCTGGATCAATCTTATAAAAACCCTTCAGTAATTTGAATGTCTCAATCATATCACCCCTCCTTCACCTATCGTCCAATTTCTGCAACCCACAAATCCTCAACCTATTCTCATAAGGTTCATTCCACAGACCTTCTATCATCTTGGTTTTATGCGCAGAAACGAATTTTTGTACAAAACATTTGTTGGCTACGTAACCAGTCATATGGTACTGTAAAAACTCGATTGTAGCTTAAATATTCCAAAGCACATTACATTCGATTGTTTACTTAGGTTAAGTCCCATGTGAATATTGTAAAAACAAACTTTGTCTCTGTATAGTTTGTTTTAGATGTTACTGTAAATAACACTCTGGAAGTTAACTGTATATACTGCTTTAATAAGAATATGTTAGTGTTAAAAACAAAGGCAATGTTTATATCGCCGAAGCTGCATGTAATAGATCTACATGGCGGCATTAGAAAGATTGTTATTAAAATTTGTTTGTATGAGAAAGGCTTGCAGGCTCTAAGTGTAAACATCTGCTAAGTCAGTCAGAAAGGTTCAAACAACTTTCCGATGGCCGGCAACTTACAATTAAAAGAAAGCGGAGGAGAACAAAAGGCGTGCCGAACTTGAAACTTAAGATGAAAGAATCATACTGATTCTTTGGGGGTTGCCAAACTTCATGCAAGGTCTCAGAAGAGGTATAATAAAAAGGGACTGAAGCAAACAGAAGGGGCTGCACGGATCCAGAGATTGCTGCAGAAGTAGACGGGGCCCGGTTCCAGAGACGTCCACAGAGAGACAGGAGATGCTGCCTGGTTCCAGACGCTGTCAAAGAGGAGGCAGCTCGGTTCCAGACATTGCTAAAGCTGCCCAGTCCCAGACGTTGCCGAAGAGAGACAGAGCTGCTCGGTTCCAGACATCATCAGAGAGCATCCCAGATCCAGACATTGGTTGAGAAAGGAGTTTTCCGCTTCCAGAAAGGAGCTTCTCAGTTCGAGACGTCGTTAGAGAGAAACTACTTCTAGGCCACAGAGAGGACTTTCAAATTGCCAAAAGGAGAAGTCCCAAATGCCGTAGAAGAGAAAGTTTCCAGTCCAGATGGATCCTGATTGACAGTTGACAACAGTTTCATTTTACTTGGAGGTGGCATTTTCAGTTTCTTAGAGGCGGCAATTCAAGCTACTTGAGACGACAATCGTCCAGGCATTTTCGGCGAGCCCAAGTAGAGGAGAAAAGGCGAGGCAAATTTCTCGAAGTACCTTCGCTCGTAAGTTTTTCTTTTCGCCGTGGGAGAATAACATTTTTCCGGAACTGTACGAGTCCCCCGCTACATTCCCAATTGATATAGCCGAAGCCAAAATTCCAGATGAAGATCTGCGATGAAAGAATTACCATAGAACTTTTAGTGAAAGACTTTTGACTAATTGTGAGATACAGAGTAAGTTCAAAACTATCATATAATTTCTATTATAGTTGTATTAGAAAGACTTTTAAGATATATGTTTAATGTTTAATAAGGTTAAGAAGTGTGCTTAAGAGAATCAATTGGCATGTTAGAAGTTGATATCAAATTTGTAAAGATAACTTAACAGAGAGAGTTAGGTAACCTCTTTGCGAGTAAGCTTGGAATTTAATAAGTAAAGTTTGTAAACTGAGAGTAGATAACGTTTTGTGTTATAGAAAATATTTTAAAGTTGAAGAAAAAAGATTCTAAATTTTGCTAAAGAGTTTTTATAGAAGGATAGAGAAAGCAATCTCCCTAATGTTTAAATTCGTGTACATTTCATAGTAATGTAAATAATTGTTATTTGACTTTCTTGTAAACATAGCACGTAATAATATAAACAAGAGAGATTCTGAGAGAGAGAAAGCGCGCACAGCTACATTAGAATAACGGAGAATAAAATATAAAATAAAGAAAAAAGACATCACAAGTAATTAATAGAAATTACAAGTATATAAAGTTAAAATAATAATAAAATTTTACAATGTCGTAGTAATGACAGGATAGCAACAGTAGATTTATAACAGTATGCATCTCAATAGGCTACTGACAGTAGCGCAGTGCGGACTATTGTTTCGTCTCTATGTCGTGTTGTGTAATAATTTCTTGTGGGTATAAAATAGAAATGGAATCAAAATTTAAAAAAAGTTATCCGGTGCACAACATCGTAAGCGTCATGCTGCGAAAGAAGCAGATATTTAGAAACAAACTGGGGCTCTTAATAAATTTGTTAAAATATTAAAATATTCTGATGCAGATTGTAACCAACTCGATACATCAGAAATCAGAGTTGACAAACCGTGCACATCATCCAGTTTGAATGAAAGTACTATTGCAACTGTTGAACAAGATAACAAAACGCAGGATTTAAGTGAAAAACAGTTAGGAGAAGATTTAGTTGTAGTTGACCACGAAACTAAACATTGTTAATCTCTGTAAATTTAGAAGATCCAGTTAAATGGAGAAATATTGATGAAAAATTACGAGTTGTTCTAATTGAAATTGGGCCTGTTCAAAAGAAAAATATAATATATCCCAGAGATACATATGGTCGTTCGTAAATTTGGTGACACATATTATAATAGAAAAATGGAAAACGGGGAGCTCGTGCCAAGAACATGGCTCATTTATTCTGAAACTTTAAATTCTGTTTTTTGCTTTTGTTGCAAACCTTTTGCACCTACCGAATCAAGTAGTCTTGTAGAAGGTTATAACAATTGGAGAAATGTAAGTACAACTTTGTATAGACATGAGACTAGTTTAACTCACATGAAAAATTCTTAAAATGGAAGGAACTTGATAAAAATTTAATAATGAAAACTACTATTGATTGCCAGACTCAAAGCATGTATGAAATGGAAAAGAAACATTGGACGAGTGTTTTAGAACGCTTGATTGAAATTATAAAATTCTTTGGTAGCCAAACTTTAGCTTTTCGCGGATCATCTGATATGATCGTATGAAAGGAATAACGGAAATTTTTTAAAAATTGTCGAACTGTTTGCGAAGTTTGATCCCATTATGGAAAATCACGTTGAAAGGGCCCTACAACGAGAGTACACTATTTGAGTAAAGAGAGTCAAAATGAAATATTGGAAACTTTAAGTAAAGCAATCAGGGATATAATTTTATTATCAATTCTAAAATCTAAATATTATTCCATAAATTTAGACTGCACACCTGATGCAAGTAAAACAGAACAAATGACCATTATTATTCGCTTTGTTCCTGTGACAATGGAATTGTCAAGATCAGGGAAAACTTTTTAGGTTTTGCAGATATATCAGATTCCACAGGACATGGTTTATGTGCAACGATAGTGGAACAACTGGAAAAATGGAATATTCCCATTGAAGACATGCGAGGTCAAGGATATGACAATGGGGCAAATATGAAAGGGGAAAAATACGGGCTCCAAAATTTGCTTTTGAACAAAAATCCTCGAGCTTTTTACGTGCCATGTGCTGCACATACTCTAAATTTAATCATTAACGATGCAACAACCAAAGTGAATGCAGATACAATTAGTTTCTTTCCAATTATTCAAGAAATGTACAATTTCTTTTCATTCTCTTACAAACGTTGTAAAATCCTTTTAAAGTTCGTAAAAAATTAACATTGAAACAGTCATCAGAAACGCGATGGGAGAGTAAAATTAATGCAATGCGCCGTCTAAGATATCAGTTAGGAGAAATTTACGATGCACCTTTTGAAATTTTAAATAATGAAAATTTTAATAAAGAACCTCAGTATGAAGTACAAACATTATGTGCTAAAATAAAGGACTACAAATTTATTTGCTCTCTTATAACTTGAAAGGGCCCTACAATGAAACCCTGTGAGTAAAATGCTTCAAGACAAAAATATGAACATTACACTTGTTTTAGAATCTATCGAAAACTTAAAAATATTCTTACAAGAGTATCGATCAGATACAAATTTTAAAGTTCTAAAAACTCAAAAGAACTGAGTGAAGAGGTGGATGGAGAACAAGAATTTAAAACTGTTATACCGAAGTTCGACGACGAAAGAAGACACGACAATTTGACTACGAGCTTTATGACGAAACGCCACAATCGCCAAAAGATAAATTTAGAGTGAATGTGTTTTATACACTTCTAGACGTTGCAGTGTGTTCGTTAATAGAACGTTTTGAACAACTAAAAACACATTATGATAATTTCAATTTCTTTTATAGATTACTACAAATTAATAACGAAGATTTACGAAAACATTGTGACGATTTAGAGATTCTCTTGATGGACGGCGGCAATAAAGACGTAAATGCAATAGAACTATATGACGAGTTATGTGCTTTCCGGAATATTTTTAGAAAGGATAATTTAAATATTCAAAACCCTTTCGATATTCTTAATTTTATTGTGTCCAATAATTTATCTTTCCCTAACTTTGCAATCGCTTTAAGAATGCTATTAACCTTACCTGTTAGTGTAGCAAGTGGTGAACATTCCTTTTCCAAGTTGAAATTGATTAAAACCTACTTAAGAACAAGTATGTCACAAAAAAAAAAGGCTTGTTAGTTTGGCGTTAATAGCTATTGAAAATTATGTATGTGCGGCATTAGACGTTAAGACCATTATTTCTGATTTGGTGAATATGAAATCAAGAACCCTAAAATTTTAATTTAAAAAATTTCAAGTATATTTATGTAATTTAATTTATTTTCTGTTATTCTGTAAAGATTTTATTTTTTGAATACTTATATTAATATTAAATAAATGTTCTAATTATTATTTCTGAATTCTTTTCCTATTTTCTCATCGATCTTGAGTTTCTTTTATTTTCCTAAAAGATAGTTCCATTTATAAAAATTATTAAAAATTTTTTACAACTTACTAAGAATTTAGTGAAATGCAAGATTTTTTTAAACTTTAGTTCAAATAAATTTTAACTTTAATTAAAATTCATTTTAATTTTGTTAGCGATTCGGGTCGGTGAGAAGGCTATAATCCCTGTATCATTATATTCAACGATTAAAGTGAAGTGGCTTTATCAAAATTTGCTTTAACTTTTGAGAATAACTTTTGAGAATTTTTTGAATATTCGGGTTTTTAATGATTATCCTGCCTAGTCAACACTACCGGTTCGTTACATTTGACGAACCAACGTGTGGCTGTTCTGTCAAAATTTATTTAAGAAATTTCAAATAATTTAAATTTTTATTATCGTAAAAGAACCACACATGCCTGGATCGTTACAGGGGCGCTTAGATAGACATTGCATGCTGGCGGCAAAGACCCTAGCGACGGCTCTGACTGCACAGAGCTCCCAATACAGATCCTCAAACCGTGTAGGAGTGCAGTTGGCCCAGAATTTCTTTTCATGTCACTGCCCATAAAGCTCAAATTGCCCTTGCGATCACTAGACTTAAATCCGATTGAATATGTGGGTGATACTCTTGAACATCGCATTGCATGCCGACAGCCACCGCATGGGTCACTTGGTGAGCTAGTCCTCTGTTGAAAAAATGGGATTGTTTCCACAGAATACCCTTTCATCGAGTATTCTCCGCCATTGTAAGGCCTTTTTGACTATTGGAAGACATAGAGATTGCGGATATTAAAGATTCAACATTATTTCAAAGCGAAATGATTGTAGAAACCATGAAGAGTATCGTAAATTTGACCATAGAGCTTAGGAGAATACAGTCCTCGGCATCAAAGTTGCCTTAGCTTGCACTGCTCAAAAGAACTCGACTGCTGCCCAAGCGTCCTTATATTCGCGTTTTATTAGTACATTGGATAAAGGTTTTACTGGCCTGACAACTTTTGAACTGGCTGGGTCTCTTTAGAGATCAGGCAGGAATATGTTCAAAAACCTCCAAGTTCTTAAAACTTGGAACAGATGACCTTTAAAAGGCCACCGTGCAGTGCCTCAAAAGGGGTCGCTCTCGTAAGGAGCTGACAACTAATCAATGTCCAAAAGGGTCACTGTCTGGAATCTTCCAAACTTCTATGACAACCAAGCCAACCCTCAGCTCAAAACTACCAGAAGCAAGTACCGTTGTTATAAACGTTCTGTCTTTCTATTACGTATTTCTCAACTCTGCTCTGTCTTTTTGTTCTTTACTTAAAACTTCCTGAATGGTCGACTGCCGCCATTTATTTATTTCTGATAGATCTTTATTTCTCATGCTCTACAGTCTAAGAAATTTATTTGTTTTACGACTGCGACAGTTAGACTAAGTATCGAGTCCAAGATTATAAGATTTTAAACTAAAGACAAAGCAGATGTTGTTAGCATTGCCCGGTTATGTTAATCTTTACCTTTGATTAGTCGTGGCTATACACTTTATCTTATGCAGGGTCGAAATTTTCAGGATAGTGCATTAATAGAATCAGTCCAATTTTGTTCACAAACCATTTAATTAAATCAAAAAGGAATATTTACAGTCTGATTTCATATTAACATATACATACAGTTTATTATAATTATTTGTTATTTTCAATTCTCCATAATTCAAACGTTCAAAAGCTAATAAATCACAATCTAGAATATCCTGCCAGTCACACACACACACACACACACACACACACACACACACACACACACACACACACACACACACACACACACACACACACACACACACACACACACACACACACACACACACACACACACACACACACACACACACACACACACACACACACACACACACACACACACACACACACACACACACTGACAAAGCATACCTTGAGTAAGCTTATTTCAATATCAATTTACGTTATCTTATTGTATCCATAAACAGACACTCTTGATGGATGTATACAATATTATTCGGAATTATCACATATACTCGTATAAGTACTTACAATTCTCGTTCAGCACTGCTCGAGCAGTGCTGAACGAGATGGTGCAAAAGTGACCAGCTGCTTGCATCACGATATTCATTCCGTACGCGACGAATTCTCGCTATCATCGCTTGAAAACTTCGAGATGAAACTCACCATTGACCGTTTGGCCAGGCGGAACGAATTCTTTGTGGATAATTCGAATCGCAGAAACAAATCAGCATTGTTTTTGTTTTTGACTTCTCCAAGAGACTTTTTTTTTCGGATGCCCCTCTTCTGGTGGTTTCCACTCAGCACTCTTGCGCTTTGTTTTGGGCTCATACTCAAAAGACCACGTTTCGCCACCAGTAACGATAATGTCAAGGAGTTTGAGTCCTTACGAGCGGTTTTAATGAGGTCCTTGCAGTGTTCAATTCGATACATTGTTTGGTCGTCGGTCAACTTGTTGGGAACAAATCGCGAATTCAATTTACGAAGACCCAAACTTTCGGTCAAAATGTTGTGCACAGTTGATTTTGGAATCGCCAATTCATCTTCGATCGACCTCACGGACGATTTCGGGTTTTCTTTGATGAGATCACGCACCTTTTGGATGTTAACTTCGCTTAGTCCAGTTTTTGGATGGCTCTTTTAGTTGTCCTCAAGCGTCTCACGAGCACTTTGAAATCGCTTGAACCACTCGTAAACTTGAGTACTAATTACAGATAAGATTATGGATCTCCAAAAACTCATTGACAGAGTATACATAAAAAGCCAAAGAATGGGAATAAATATAAACATCAACAAGACAAAATACATGGTCATCAGTAAACATCTAACCTCATCAGTGAAACTGACACTCAATGGAAAAAATATCGATCAAGTGTCAAGATATAAATATCTTGGTTGCTGGATTAATGAAAGGTGGGATCCTGAAATAAATATAAAGACAAGGATTGAAGTTGCACGGCAGTCCTTCATGAAAATGAGAACATTATTCTGCAATAAAGACCTAAACATGGAAGTCAGATGCCAAATCCTGAAATGCTACGTGTGGTCTATTCTGCTCTATGGAGTTGAAACATGGCCATTGAAGGCGACAACCATCAACAAAATTGAAGCCTTTGGGATGTGGCTATACAGAAGAATGCTAAAGATATCATGGACAGAAAAAATTACCAATGCAGATGTCTTAAAATCCATTGGCGAAGCTAAAGATCTTGTACAAATAATCAAGAAACAAAAAACATCATATCTTGGCCACATCATGAGAAACAGCAAATACCAACTGCTACAAACTATTTTGATAGGAAGAATTGATGGCAAAGGAAACTAGAGGAAGAAAAAGAATGTTATGGTTTGACAACATCAAGACGTGGACAGGAAAGAGCAGCGCACAACTGCTCCGATTAACGCAAGAACTCAGTTTGTTCGCCAAGATGGTCGCTGACCTTCGATAGAAGATAGCACCATAAGAAGAAGAAACTTGAGTACGGGATAAGCATTCATCGCCGTTTGCGTTTTGAAGCATTTGATTGATGCGTTTTGGTAAAACTTTTACAAAGTTTAACACAAAAGTCAATCGCAGCTCTCTGTTTGAAACTCATTTTCCGACCATTCGTTAAAATACACTGTTACTCTTGCACTATAACTCGTTTTTTTAATGCAAGAAATGTCATAAACAGTTGACACAACACTAATGAAAGTTGTCGCTTTCGACAACAAAAAGATACAACACGTGGCGCTACTGGTTTCTTCTATTTTCGAAAAGTTCGGTTTCTATTTTGGACAGAGGGTGTGCAATCCAGATTAAGCACAAAATGCTAGGTAACTATTTTTGTATAAAAATACATAATTGATAATAACAATGCTTCATTGTTCAATATTTACGAACGTAATTACGTGTATAATGCTATATTTACTGCAGTAGGTAAACACTTTTTTTACAATATGAAATATTTTTACACTAAGCGGTATCCTTTTTAATAATATTGGTTCTAGATGAAGTATAATACAATTGAATGTACTATGACACCAAGCTCGCCTGCATGTTATGGGACTCTTCCACATATTCAGAAAATGGACCATGATGTCACTTAGGACTGTCACCTTTATAGTGCCCTAGCGGTCTACATAGACTATGGAAGAAAATGAAGACATGAAGGATACTTGCCAATTTACGGTGCAATGTCTTCTTCGTCTTCCATAGTCTATGTAGACCGCTAGGGCACTATAAGGGTAACAGTCCTAACATACCCTTTCCAGGTGTTTCTGTCTTGAGATCTCCTTAAGAAAGTGGAAAACTAAGAATGAGTCCATTTTCTAATATTATCTACTCAGGTGATTTTAAGTCGCCTCCAGTGTTTTTTTTTTTTATCAGAAGTCAAGCCCTCTAGTGCTATTTTAGGTAAGCTATCTGATCAGACTATATGGCCCAGACACCAGAGCTATTTCTGACGTATTTTAGTGATGACATTTTCTTGTTTTTAGCAATGGAGCGGATTTTCCTTTTAACGTCGTCATTTGTTACGTGTGTAGTGTATGGTATCTTCAAAAGTTTTTTGTAGCACTTCATCTCGAAGGCCAATGTTTTTTTCTTATATTCCTTTAACACTGTCCAACTCTCACATCCGTATAGTAAGGCAGAGTTAACAAGAGTAACGAGTTTGTAGTTAGCTGTATTTTTATTGCCCTTCCAAAGCAACTGCAACTTCTGAAGTGCAACACTTACTTTAGAAATGCGCGCTTGAATGTTATCATGTTTAGTCCGTCCATCTCTTTGAAGAAAATTATACCTACAGATTGTTCAAGGGGGCCATTCGCTCAAAGCACACTAAATAGAAACTAAGGACTGACCTCACGACATTTGGACATCATTAATTAATATGCATAACATTCAAGGCCTCTTCTATGCCAGCAATCACGTACAGAGTTCACAACAATGTAGAGACTGCATGTAACATGCCTAACACATGATTAAACTATCATTCTATAATTATATCATGTCCTTTCGATTTATGGAAATAACATCTGTTGAGAAAAGATTAGTTTCTCAGTCAGTTTTTTTTTTTTTTTTTTTTTTCACTTATGTGAAAAGTCTATGAGTTAAAAACCTGATTATTTATTATTCATATTAACTGGTTGTGCACGGTTATGGACATGAGCGCCAACTATCTAACTCTTGTAGTAATTCTAATATGTTTAAGTAGGTGACTTTTATAAAGGTCACTTATTAAATGCTATTTATAAATAGCATTTAACAGCAGATACTGTTGGCGAATTTCATGTGTTATATCGATGCAAATGTTTTCGACAGGTTTAAATTTACAGTTAATTTTTTTCACTATTATTATTATTTATTTTGTGTGAATATTAGTATTCCACCACCTTGCGTTGTTTGTCGGCATTGTGTATGAAAGGGAAGCAAATTGTTATTCATCAAGTGATACTTCAGTTAGGACTAACGTCGATACCAATCTTCAGATAAGCTTGTAGGATTTTTCGATACTTCTAATATTTACGTAGGACAGAAACTTCACGCTGTCAGTGCATTGCCCCCATTTGGCTAGCGAATTAAGAGTATGACAGCCACCATGCTCTCGTGTTATTAAGTCCGCTTGATAGTCCATGTTCATTTTGGTTAAAAGTAGCAGATTCAACGCAGATGATATTATTATTATTGAAGAAGACGAAAGAGAACTACAAAAAAACACACACAAAAAAATAAAACACTGAAACTGTTAAATTAGGAAGGGAAGAGATTTGGACTTGTTATGAACTTGGAAAAAACAAAGACAGTGGTATTTGGTGAGAAGAACATGAAACAAAAGATACAAGTGGATGGAACTGATATAGAAAATGTAGAACAATTCACATATTTGGGAAGAAAACTGACATATGACTTGGACTGTAAAAAAGAAATAAAGATCAGGATTGCAAAGGGAAGAAGAAATCTGAAGGCCGTGGATAACATCTGGAAAAGTAAAGTGATCAGCCTGCAAATAAAACTAAGAGTACTGGAAACATACATCTTCAGCGGTGTAGTGTATGGATCTGAAACGTGGGTAATAAATAAGGAATCAAGAAAAAGAATTTTGGCATTTGAAAGAACTTGTTACAGGATGATTCTAAGAATAGGATGGGTACAGAAAATCACCAATGAAGAGCTCTATCAGAAGATACAACCAGAACAGAATCTAATGCAGAAGATTATAAAACGGAAGCTGCAATTATTTAGACACATCTGTAGAATGAGTGAGGACCGGAAGATAAAGACATTTATGTTTGGTATTCTGGATGGTTTAAACAGAAGAAGTAGGCCATACAGAGAATGGATAGACGATATAAAAGACTGGTGTGGAATGGGTGTACAAATTCCTGCGCACTGGACAAAGAAAGGTGGAAGAAGAAGATAGTGAAGCAGGCATCGAACATCAACGGGCAGTGAGCCCATGGTTCGTGATGATGATGATGAAAAGACCTTCGCTTTCATTGTCGTAGCCTGTTTATATCTTTGGAGCTCTTGATTTGTATTAGCTTTGAATTTGGTGACTTTCTCATGAATATATTTGCCTCTCTGATCCATAAAAAATTGGTAGCTTTTTTTTTTTTTTCTGATTTTGCTTTTCTAGTTGGTGCAATAGAGTTTTGTAGAATTGTCGTTAGATACTCGGACAAGAAGAAGTGGAAGAATTAAAATTGTTAATAACAGTAATACAAAAGTATTAAGAGTTAAACCTAAATGTAACTAATTGAAATGCCATGTAACTGATTCCTGTTCAAGACTATAAGAAGTAATTCACAAAATGAATTACTTGTAACAAATGGTAATACCCTTAAGGAGGTTAAAGCATATGATGAATATATTTTACTGCTGTGTAGTTATTTTTATTTGTATAATAACAGTAATACAAAGATATTAAGGGTTAAACCTGAATGTAACTAATTGATTTGTCATGTAATTGATCCCTGTTTAACAGGGATCAGTTACATGACTATGAGAAGTATGAGATGTAAATTCACAAAATGAATTTCTTGTAACAAGTAATACAGTACCCTAAGGAGGTTAAAAGAAATGTAAATATATGATGTATATATCTACTTATGATGTGTTTATTTTTACTACTATGTATTTATTTGTTATTGATCTGATAACAGTAGTACAAAGGTATTAAGAGTTAAACCTGAATGTAATCTGTATGTATATATCTATTTATGATGTAAATATTTTACTACTATGTATTTACTTGTTATCGTTTTAATAAAATATACTCAGTCGAAGTGGCGCTTACGTCCTCTGCGCTTGGTCTCTCGAAGTCAGACTTAAGTTCAAGTCTAGTCGCTGACTGGAGGAACTTTTTCTAAGCCTTTCTTTGACCGATTCCCGAGTTAGCGATCTCTGGCACGGGCAAGCAGGTTTTTCCTCCCGGAAACTCGGGTTATTTATCCTGTAAAATCAAAAAAATCGACCGTAGTACCCACATTATTTCAGACAGTAACATACCTTGTTAGGGTTAGGTACCAAGAGATGGCAGCACTTGTTTGCCAGCCTCTTCATCGGTGGCTGCTATAATTAGTGATAGACATGGACCAGCTATCTCTGATTGGCAACCGGTGGAGATTGAACTGCCCACTCAGTCTCCAAACGCTAGATAGGGTATAAAAAGCCTCGCCTACTCCCTATAAGGGAATAAAAGGCATTAGCTGATTTATTATTATTTATTTTATTTATATCTGGCAACTGGTCTTTTCAGTCTACTAACTCTTATGAGGCTGTCTCTTGTGGAGTTATTTTTTAGACGAACTATGACAGGAGCGTGTCGTAGTAAGCCTTACTTTTGCTCTTTTTTGGGTAGCCGATTTACGTACTGAATGCCATTTTCAATGAGGCCATGAAATCATATCTGTTGTTGGTTTCATAGCCTTAAAGAGTTAAGTTCTTGGAGCATTTCAGAGGTTCTCTTTTATTAGACTGTGTTGTATCTTAGTTATTACGATGACACTGTTTTTAATATCTTTGGAAGAAGTTTGTACTTCTTCCACTGCTAGATTATTATATTTAACAAAACTTCTCATATTCGTTCAACTTTTTTTGTGATTGTTCGTTCTGCTTATCAAAAGGTTTTGAACAAATGTAATTAGGCAATCTTTTTAAGTAACAATCCATTTTCGAGTGATAAATTTAGAGTAGAAGACTCATCTGTAATTCTTGTTCTTTTAATTTCTTGTTCTTGCTAATTTATCCCAGGCTATAGAGACATTTCCATTCTTCACGTTTTGTCGGAGGATTCAGAACATATAAAGTCGGAGGATTCAGAACATATAAAGTGTAGATTTTGAAGGCATTTTCTACACGTTATGTAACTTTCTTCGGACGATAGATCCTGTAGGTATTAATTGCCCTTTATGACTCACCTTTTTAGTTCTTTAAGCTGCTGCTACTACTTGGTAGCAATGGCGACGTCCTACATTCTTCTATCGTCGCTGACCATTCTCCATACTTGAATTTTGGAAGGCATGTAAATGATAATAGTTCTTATTTTCCAGATTGTTTCTTCATCACACAGTTCCGATTTTTTCTTCTCGCAAACAATTTTACATGTCTTCCATGTTGAATCAACCAGTGTTTTCTTTAAAATCCATGTAGTTTCTAAGTTTGATTCTTATTTCGAACACTTTCCTTTCTTCTTTCATTTATGATAGCTATTATAATTGTTTCTTTATAATTTTATTACGTACTCTACTTTTCTGATATTAATTTTTATCTGCTCAAAATTAAATGATAATTGTTGTTTTTGTTATGTTCCATCGAGTCGTTTCCCACTCCTGGTGATTCTGTGAACATACATTCTCCATTCAGATCTGTCCCTGGCCATATCTTTCAGAATTTCCAAGCGCATTCCATTTGCTAATTCTTGGTCGTCCTCTTCTCCTGCTTCCATCAACTTTAGCAAGCATCGTCATCTTCTCCAGACTGTCATTTGCTCGCATAATATTTTTGCTTGATGATTATAGCTTCAAGGGAGCAATCTGGCTTTATTCTGTCTATCACTGATTTATTGATTTGCTTTGCAGTTCACGGTATTCTTAATTTAAATACATCTATTTAAATTATGTTGGTCCAACTTTTACATCCATACAGTATCACATGGAATACCATTGCTTTCACGATTCTGATTTTTGTTTCAAGGCTAATATCTTTATCTTTAAAGATCTTGCTTAAATTTGTCATTGCTTTCTTTCCGAGTAATAATCTTCTAACTTCTTCAGTACAATAACCACTTGATCAATCCGGGATCCTAGGAGCACAAAATTGTTAACTCCTTATATTTTCTCCCCATCTACTTCAAAATCATTAAGTTCACATGTTGTCATAACTTTTGTCTTTTTGAGGTTAAGTTTAAGACCATATTTAGCACTTTCTTCTTTAACGTTCATAATAAGTTCCTCCAAATCTGCTTTGCATTCTGCTAGCAAGATGGTATCATCTGCATACCTCAAATTAATATTTCTTCCATCAATTTTAATTCCAAATGAAGACTCCTCCAGCCCTGCCATTCTTAAAATGTATTCGCTGTAAAAATTAAACAGTTACGGAGATAAAATACATCCTTGTCACACTCCTTTACCTATTGTGAAATACTCAGTTTCTCCAAGATCTGTTCAGGCAGTAGTTTCTTGTTCATAATAAAGATTCCTCAGAAGGATAACGAAATGCTCTGGTACTCCCATTGTTCTTAACACATTCCACAGCTTCACATGATCTACAGCGTCAAAAGCCTTGCTATAGTCAAGGAAACAAAGGTAGACATTATTTTGACATTACTGTGCTCTTTCTATTATCCATCTCACATTGGCGATTTGATCTCTTGTTCCTCTGCTTTTTCGAAATCCTGCCTGTTCATCTTGCATTTCGCTCTTCATGAATGGTTCCAGTCTTTGTATGGTGATTACTTCCTATCAAATCCCATGCATATACTCCTGTGTCATTACAGCATAAAGATATCAGCTGTCAGCAATAACAATTTGAATAAGACTTTTATTTCTTGTATGATCTCATATGTGAATTTATGCATATCATGTTAATAATGAATAGTCAATATGAACTATTGACAGAACAAGATGAACAGAAATCCAATAGTAATACTCGTTACTAGTTTTGTTCTTTTATTTTAAATTTTCCATGACGTTTCTATATGGCTTCTGTTCATTTCATAGTTTGCTGTTTAGTTCTTCAAGAAGAATTAGCTTTTCGGCAGTTTCCTTCTTTGGTGACTCTAAAAATTTGTTTACTTCTTCTTTAGTAGGTTCTTCTGTGGGGCATCAGGCAAAAATAAGTTTCATTATCCAAATTCATACTCAGATTTGATGATTTCGGTTGTGATATTTGCATCATCACCCTACTTGAAATGCTTGCCATTCAAGGAGTTTTACTTCGTGTTCAGTATTGAATACTTTAGCTACTATTGATTCAATTCCTTGAGTTGTTGCCCGAATATTGCATTTTATTATAAAATTATGTCAATAATTTCATAAATGTTGATAGTGCATATCTTCAATTCTGCCGCGTTTGTTCCAGTAGCTGATCTTTTCATTGTTTAACCTGATGAAAATAGGTTGGATATTGTTTTACCGGGCAATGCCCTGCCCAGCATGACAATTCCACCATTATGTATTATACGTTTCCCCTAAATCCATACAGAACACAGTTTGTTTGACTAAGTCTCAAACTGCTAGCCCATCCTGTTCAGAATCCAGACGAATATCGACTAACAAGGTATAGAGTGAGGACTGAAAATGAGAAGCTCTGGTCGTTTCTCTGCATTTCTTACAAGCCATGTGACAAAACTAGTAATCTAGCTTTGACCTTTAAGTAGGCTGACCATACGTATCGTTTTGAACAGGACAGTACTATTTTTTTCATATCTCCCGGCCGTCCCGTCCTTTTAATGAAAATGTCAATTTTATCCGTTTTTAACAAAACCTATAAATATACTTTAATATTGGTCAATCATAAATTATTATTCACAACCTATAATCGTATATCGATATCATGGATACCAGTAATTTGTATAACCATGGAGTCGTATTGTTCGATACTAAATATCGACATCTGCAGTGATTTATTCAGAGAAAATAATTAATACATGTTGGCAACACTTGCGCGTCTCAGACGCGGCGTCTGTTCTGCTGTAGCGTTAGTTTTTGTTTTGTCTGTATGCTAACCGGTGGCTTTGATCTAAATTTCGTATTTTTTAAAGCTTTAAGTCTATCATTGCAATGTCAAAGAGGCGAAACTGCTGTTTTAATGACGATCTCCAGAAAGAATTCAAATTTATTAAACTGGACAAGTTGTGTAGCAATGAAACAAAAGTAGTATGCCAACATTGTAATGTCCATTTTTCCGTTGCTCATGGAGGCAGAAGCGACATCAACATCTACATAGCCAGAAACATAAGGATGCCGAAAACACTCTGGCTTCAGTTAAAAAAAAAAAAAAAAAAAAAAATAGCTCGTATATGGTGAGACGTGATGGTGATAACGAAAGTGATAAAATTGCAGCAAGTGAAGCTTATCATACTGTGTGTCAGGCCAAAGTTTTTGCGCAAATGACAGCTTGTCGACATTGATCAATAAAATTTATGAATCAAAATTTTCTTCACATGCCAAATCAGAAGCAATAATTACCAACGTTTTATCACCATAATCAGAACCACTTGTTTTAAAATATGAATCCCACTCCTCAAAGGATTTAAACCTATTCGGCTATTGTACCGTAAGTTAAAGATTAAATAATGTGGAATTCTTGCTCTAAGAGGCCAAACATGACACTCTTTTGAACTACTTCAGGCTTCCATAATCAGGGTGGTGAGAGTTTTGTAGTTGGTGAAAAACTATTACTACCACCATTTAACTGGAAAGTTTCTGGTTTCCACAATATGTTTGCCATGTCTATTATGGAGACCAAATATGCACTTCAATTCTACATTAAGCAATGTGATAATGGTGATGTTTTACTGGATATGACGGTTATCTACTACCTAAAGATAAAGTTGGCATTTCCTCCAAATAGGGAAACATGCTTTTCTGGCAACTATATTTGACAATATCTATCTGTGAAAATAGGTACCCTGATTACAGAGAGCTGATGGTGTTTGTTTTACTGATAGAGTATACACTGCATGAAAAGAAGTAAACAGATACCCCCATTGACAAGGTGCATCGTGCCATGTAACGATTCACCTGTTTTAGTCAATATAATTTGGAGGAATATGATGATTCAAAGTGAGTGTAACTGTATCAGGGTGAAATGGCTGCAAGAAAGGAACTGACGAAGTTTGAAAGAGGCGTTGTGATAGGACGCCATGTTGCAGGCCTATCTGTTTGGCAAATTGTTGACAAATTGGCCATCCCAGTTCAACAATTAGTGCTACCATAATGAGATGGAACTGCAAGTGCTACCTGCAATGGACAACCCACCACGTTCACCAAACGTAACCGTAGAGCGCTGCGAAGGATATTTATTAAAAACTACCATTCATCGGCGAGAAGTTGAATACGTCGCTCCTGACATCGACAGAAATACGAATCTGTACAAAACATTCAGAACCGATGCTCACATGGGTTTTCAAGGAAATGACCGCAATATGCAAACCCCAGATTATCCGAACCAACATGCAAAGTCGGCTTCGGTGTGCTAATAGCCTGTGTAGTAGGACGTAGAAGCTTGGAAAACTGTGTCATGGAGCATCGAATTATGCTACACCATCTGCTCGGCGAGCAGATGGACGGGTGTGGTTGATGCCACGTGAAACCTGTTTTTTCCGGTTTGGCCTTGAAGCTCTATGATGCCACGAACATTGAACTACAACTTTATCCGAACATTCTGGACAATGCAGTACTTTCCACTTTGTAGCATTTCTACCATTGTCTCTTTCAGAAAGACAATGCACTGTGTCATAAGGCTACTGCTGTAACTGTGTAGTTTGTGAACATAAACGTCATCAACCTTGACTGGCCTCCACAGAGCCCTAGTCTAAACCCTATTGAACTGGAGCGTCGGGTGAGGTCAATGGACAACATTCCAGTCCAGGACCTCATTACATGCCTACAGGAAAAATGGTCCAAAATTCGCATTGATGGATTGTTGCCCTGTAGGATCGCTGCAGTTATTGCAGAGAAAGGACGCATTACATCCTATTAAGATGGGCGCCATGGCTGCTTGTTCCACACAATGGTGTCCATTGACTGTGTATGTTGTTGTATAGGATGAGCCCATTAGTGGTCCAAATAGCGAGAAATAATATTAATTTTTATGGCTATTTTTGTTTAGGAGTACCCCTTTTATTATGTCATTGGTTTTTCACTCAATTTGTAGGTCATTACTGATGTTTTAAAGATATACATGTATGAAGAATATAAGGAAGGAATAATTTTAGACATACCTTTGTTGGAATTCCTGGTTGTCATCTTATTGAGCCCCATCCAGCATACGATGATGTTACTTTAGTGTGACTGAAAGGGGGGGGGGGCTGAAATCAAAATGTGAATATAAAGAGATGTGGGAGAATTGCAGGTAAGACACAAGGTGTGTGAAATTTAAGACCCAGATTTTAAGTGTGGGCGTTAAATTCTTTGGGAAGAAGGTGAAAGATAGAATTTTTCGGAGGAAAGGAGAAGGATAGAATATGAGGAAACAAGATTAGGGGCAGGAAAATTTTCCAGAAATAATATCCGAACAATAATACTAATTTTACCCCTGTTACAATAATAATGAAACTTATTTCTGTATTATTTAATTGGCAACAAAAATTTGCTATTTAGAACAAATGCACCATTGGTGATGAAAGAAAAAATAACCAATTAGGATAAAGCTAACATTCAGTGTTTAATTGGTATCAGCATGAGAGAACCTTTTACATCATTTCTTCCCAAAGAATGTAGCTTTCATCCAGGGCTGTTTCTACATTTTGCGGGGCCCTGTGCGAAATGGAAAAGCAGACCCCTGAAAGTTAGTAACATTTATGGAAATTTTAAATGGAAGAATATCTTGTTAATTAATTAAATCAAATTTGTTTGAAAGGGCACAATCACACACCTAATATATTATCTGTTTTTAATAAATTACTTGCTAGTGAAAGTTTGGTGGATGTAACATTATCGTGTGAAGGAATGACCCTTAAGGCTCACAAAATAGTACTATCTGCAAGCAGCACTCTTCTGTACAGCTTATTTTTAGAGAACCCAAGTAGTCATCCTGTTGTGACATTAGACATGAAGTTCAACCACTTATGGTTGATGATTCAATATACCATGATGAAATTAATATTTCATGGGATATGCTTCCATCATTGTTAAAATCTGCAGAGTTCCTAAAAATGAAAGATTTTTTGGAAGTTGCTAATAATTTAGATTATGATCGTCACGAAGCAGGGAAACCGATTATTATTCACCTGGTTGCTGAAGGCCAACTGTCAAGTGAAAGTGTACATACAAGTGTATTGTCTTATTCAGTATATGATGCTACAGTTAATTCTTACCTACCAGTCACAATCTTGGGTAGTGATGACAACAATCCTTTCATCAATTCAGGTGAATGTGTGCATAACAGTGTATTGTCAGTTTCTGATGCTACAATTAATTCTCACCTGCTAGTCAATGACATCTTGGGTATGTCATCTGAGTCAACCATTTCTTCTGTAGTTGCTAGGGATGTCAATCCAGATTACTTAACATCTTTATCATCTTGTGTTTCTATGGTATCCCCTCTTGAATCTGATGTCAAGGTAGAAAAGATTGTGCAGTCCATTTCACATCTTCTAATATATCAAATGTTTTGCCTGTATTAATTGACTCGTATGATCGCAGAAGTTTTAATGTAATATATGATACATCTGGTTTGACTAATATCCCAAGTTTAAGTGATCATCAAGACTTCACAGTTAGCTACCATCAGTCACATAGGGAACATACATGTTTTATACAGCCATATCCCAATGTATCTGATAAAAGCGTGTGGAGTAGACTGTGTTGTGCAAGTTCTCCTGAAACAAATGAACGGACATTTTTAAATGACTGTAATATATTTTATAATTTTGATCGGATCAAATTGTATAATCTATCTTTTAGAATTCCAATATGTTCTAATGTTTTTTATGGAATAAGAAGTATGGGGGGATTAAGAATGACAAAGTATGAGAATGACAGAAATGAATATGTGCATGGAATAAATAGTGCAGAAATAAATACACACATATTGCTGAGTGATATACTAAAGAATGTGAGAGAGGGACAAAAACAAGCATCAGTGGGAGTAAATGATGTCAAGTTAAGAAGAAGCAAAGATGTTGTGCTGTATGGGAATTCTATAATTAAGGGTGTGAAGGATGGTAGAGTAATTAAAGCGTGTTATCCAGGGTCAAAGATTAAGGATATAACTGGGGCTGTGAAATTGCAGAAAGATAGAATGATCTACATAGCGAAAGATTTTCTGTAAGACGGGATTTGAAGGATTTAATGATAGCAATGAATGCAAAGAGTGAGAGTGTAAATATCATGAGTGTGCTACCAAGATTTGATAGTGATGAAATGAACAGAAGAGCAATTATATTAAATGGAATGGTGTCAAGATTGTGTAAAAGGTTTTGCAAAGAAATGAAACTGAATAAATATTCATTTTATGAACGTCTGAGATGAGTTTGATAAAAGAAAGGAGTATTTTAAGAGAGATGGTTTGCACTTCAATGGATTAGGAGCTTGGCATTTAGAACATTTATTGATAAAGGACAGAGTAAAGGGTCATAAACAGGGAAATGGGATTTGCTAGGGAGGCAGGTGATAGAGTCAGCTGTAAATAGTACTAAGGTCATTAATCGTTGTGAATTTGGGATTAATTTCACAGAATTTAAGTTGGGATTAAGTTCGCAGAATGTTAACAGTATACAGAGTGGGCTAATTCGCACACAGGGAGATTATGGGAGGAAGGGAGTATTGCAGCTCATGTATACTAATGCTTGAAGTATTAGGAATAAGTGTGAAGAATTTTTGTCATTACTTAGTACAACATGGCCAAAAATTATAGGAATTAGCGAAACTTGGTTAACCAAGAATGATATAGTTATTGGGATTGAATGTAAGGGGTACAGTATTTTCAGGCAGGACAGAGATGACAGAATGGGGGGAGGTATGTAGAGGGCAGTTCATTAGAGGCTGTTTGGTGTGAGATAGAGATTAACAAGGCGAAATATGTAATTGGTTGTTGCTATAATCCAAGGGGAATAAGGGAGAATGTAGATAGCATGCATTGGCAAATTAGCATGATGAGTGAAGGTCAAGTAATTATTATAGGGGATTTTAACATTGGGGACATAGATTGGGGGAAGGAATGGTCACAAGGAACAAAGGAAATGGAGTTTACGCAGTTGTTAGGAGATAATTACCTGAGACAGCATGGGACAAGAGATTCTAGAATATTAGATCTGGTCATATCATCAAAGAACATACCAATAAGTAATTTAGTTACAATATCTTCACTTGGGAAAAGCGATCATGTGGTCTTGACCTGGGAGATTGAAAGACGTGCTGAATATTCTATTAAGAATGGGTATATGTGGAATTACAAGGCTGGTAATTATGGCAAGCTGAGAAGTCAGCTTTCAGCTGTACTACGGCACGAGAAATTCAAGGGGAGAGATGTTGATGGTGCATGGGAGATTCTCAAGGAATATTTGAAGAAAGCTGTATCAGACTGTATTCCCAGAGTCAGAAGGAGAAATCAAGTAGGAGTAAAATGGATGAATAATACTATTAAACAGGAGTTGCAGATAAAGAAAAGGTTGTGGAGGACATATAAAGAAAAAGGTGATGAGCGTTCCAATGAGTAATATAAAGTACAGGCAAAGAGAGTAACCTGTATGGAAAGCCAAAGCTAATTATGAGAGGAAGCTAGCTGATGAATCCAAAAGAAACCATAAAGAGTTCTTTTGCTATGTAGCTAGTAAAAGGAAGAATATCCATGGAAAGATTACTTTAAAAAGTGTTGATGGTAGGGAAATTACTGAATCTAATCAAATAGTTGAGTTGCTTAGTGATCATTTCGCAAAAGCGTACCATCTTCATAGTGATAATGCAGTGTCAGATGCCATTGACTGATGAGAGTATAGAGATAGATAAAATTGAGGTGCTTAATATATTAAAGAACCTTAATGCTAACACTGCCATTGGGTTAGATGGCATATCGGCCCATGTGTTACGAGAATGTGCAAGAGAATTAGCAACTCTTCTAACCAGAATGTTTAATTTAAGCCTCAGTTCTGGTAAAGTGCTAATAGAGTGGAAAGAGGGGAAAATAGTTCCATTGCACAAGGGAGGCTCTAAGACTGAGGTTGCAAATTATAGACCAATCAATATATCTGGAGTGGTGGTTAAGATTTTGGAGAAATTGGTTAAAATTAGAATTCAGGACTGGGTGGACAGCAATATGATACTTTATAAGGGGAAACATGGTTTTGTGAAGGATAGGTCTTGCCTAAGTAATTTGCTTACTTTCTATAATAAAGTAACAGTGGAGTAAAGGAAATCCTTACTCAATGATACTGCTTGACTTTGCAAAGGCATTTGACAGGATTCCACATGGAACTCTGTTACATAAATTAGAGCAAATGGGTATGGATCCGAAGATGGTGATTTCGATTAAAGGATGGCTGGTGGACAGATATCAAAGAGTGGTTTACAGAGGAGCTGAGTCCAGGAAAAGGCAAGTGACTAGTGGTGTACCTCAGGGCTCAGTTCTTGGTCCTCTATTGTTTAATTTGTACATCAATAATATTGGAAATACCTTGAATGGAAATATCCACTTGTTTGCTGATGATGCAAAAGTGGAAAGAGCGATAATCAATTCAAATGATGTGGATATTTTACAGGATGACTTAAATAGGCTGACGGTATGGACTGAGGTAAATGGCTGTCAGTTCAACGTGGCTAAGTGTAAGGTGATGCATTTCAGGAGGATGACATCGCATGCTGTTTACTATATTAACGGAACTGAACTGCAGGAAGTTGATGAGACAAGAGACTTGGGAGTTATTGTGGACAGAGAACTTAAGTTTAAACACCGACACACACACTATGAAAATTATCACATTAATCTGGTAAAAACACCTTATCAACTTATCCATTAGACTGCAAATTGTATTTCCTTGATCTATCTTCATAACATTCTGGAGACAGAAACTACCTTAGTCAATCATCTCTGGATCCTTACCAGTATCTCTTCATCCTTTTGAAAACAAAGCGACCAAACCTGTGCACAGTAATCCATATTGTCTGATCAAAGCCTTATACAATGGAAACATACTTATTTCCACACATCACTGTGCCCTACATCATTGCTATAACCCACTATGCTGTCCTGAAAATTTTAGGTGGTTTCCTTATCCACCATAATCTCCAGACTCCTCATATTTTCCACTGTCTATAATATCCCCACCAACTGCATACCCTACATCCCTTATTTGCTTCCCAATTTTTAAAACCTTACACTTTGCAACAATGAACTGGCAATTCTACTCAGCTAGTCTATTCAAGTCCTCAAGCTTCAACATCTGCTCTACTGCTCAAGTTCTTCCCAACTTAACATCTGTAAACAACTACACATTACATTAACATACAAATTAAACAGCAACTGGCACAGAACTGACCATTGGGCACACTACCTGTAACTTTCCTCTTCTGGGCTATCACTCTCTCATACACAACCCATCAGACAACCTTTCCAATAGGGAACCCTAATCTACTATCCAACTCCATCCATCCATTCCGGTTTAATTACCTCTTCATTATGTGACAATCTGTGAAAGGCCTTTGCAAAATCTGAATATACCACTGTATGCATCTCTTATCTAATGCAGCTGTTGTGTTATAAGTATCTCTGTTACGATCTTCCTTTGACAAATCCATGCTATCCATCAAAGAGAATATTGCTGTTGTCAACCCACTTCTAAATATTGGTTCTCACTAATCTAACTCCAACCACACATATTGGCCTATAATTCAAAGTCTTATCACCTTCCATATTCAAGCTATCACATATATATTGGTATTTCGTATACCAACAGGAAGTCCAGGTACAGGAAAACCTCGCTTAACGCGAATTCGATATGCGCGATAATCAGTTAGCGCGACTGAGTGAAATGATACTATTTCCCGCTTTAAGCAAGTGATTAATCAGTTAATGCAATTTTTTTTACGAGGTACGAAAGTTTCTGTCGCCAATCTGCAGCAAGTGGAAAAGCTGGAAGTCATTAAGAGACATGAAAGTAGCGCTGGTAATACAATGATTGTGCTAGACCTGGGATACAGCAAGTCTACAGTTTGGACTGTATTAAATACGAGTAAAGAATATAAAGAAGGAAAAGTTGCTACTGCTTCTTTAAGCGTGCAGATCATCCGAAATAGAAGCCACTTAATGATCGAGATGGAGCGTCTTCTATTCACTCAGGATTGAGGATTATAACCAAAAAAGAATACTTCTTAGTACAGGAAATATTCACGCAAAAGCTCTCAATATTTTTACCTCATTGAAAGAGACCAAATTTCAAGAGGAATGTGAAAGCTTTACTGCTAGTTTAGGATGGTTTGACCGTTTTAAAATTCAAACTGGACTGCATAATGCAAGAATAACTGAGGAATCTGCTAGTGCTGATAAAGATTCTGCAGCCAAGTTTCCTGAAGAATTGCAAAGCATTATTCAGGAGGGTGATTGTGACGATCGGCAAATATTCAACGTCGACGAAATTGGTCTCTTTTGGAAGCTTATGCCAACAAAAGCTTTCCTAGCTAAAACTGAAGCATCTCAACCAGGATACAAAGTATCTCTAAAGATCGTCTAACGCTTTTATTAGGAGACAATGCAAAAGGCGAATTTAAAAATCAAGCCTATGTTAGTTTATCGTGTGCAAAATCCAAGATCTAACATTATTGAAGAAATCAGCACAATTGGAAAAGAACCTGGATTTAATGAACTGGATAATGAAGATGCAAGAAACTTGCTCAATTCCCATTCAGAACAGTTAAGCGAGAATGATCTCCTTCCACTAGAACAACAGCGTGCATATAAATAAAGATGATAAGGAATGCGAACAAGAAGAGAATGTTACGACTAAGAAACTAACTGCAAAAGAACTTCACCTAGTTTTCAATCAATTGAGTATGCTAAGGAAATTGTGCTTGATGCTGATCCAGATATGGAACGAAACGAAGCTTCGAAGTCTGCTGAATTCTTGATAAAGCGAACGCCAGCTATCGCAAATTGCATGACAAGATGAAAAAGTCGAGCATGATTCAAACATCTTTACTTAATTTTTTTTATGTTTATTTAATGTCAAATGTTTAGACATTAAATAAAAATTTAAGCAATTCATTTTTATTAACTTTGATGATTTATCCTCTAAAATAGCTTATACTGTATTTTATTTTATTTTTTCAAATTTATGCTAACTGATGGTATAATTATTCCTATTGTTTATTGTATTCGCTTAGTGCGCATTAATTGATGGATTAATTAATTGCGTTAAGCGAGGTTTCCTGTATTTGATTTACTGTTAAGTAGCTGTATTTATATGATGTTTGGGTTAGATTGTTTTGAATTATGGCTGAAGTTGCCAGCAAAGGTTGGTTGAATAGTAGAGCCTCTGCTACTAATGGCTCATGCAAAAAGTTAAGCAAGTTTGAGCATGGTTAGTAGGTGGAAGGAGTTAATCGTTCGATGCTGTTGGCACACTCTCCCTCGATGAGTCTTTGGATTCCCTGGAGGTGTCACATAATAACTAGACTATGGGAGCACTGCATGTCGGTTTATAAACTGTGTTCTTCTGGTCTGTTTGCCCGCTTTGCAGGATAAAAATCCTCCCACCATCACTGTATGAGACTTACCAACTCTCCTTCATTTGAAAAGCTTTTTTCAAGGCTCATGTCTTAGATGGGATTCAAACTGAGGTCTTTCCAACCATATGGCTATTTGAGATGCAAAGTTCTTACTATTTACCATGCTTTTGTGCACTAAAGTAGTGTAAGATGTCTGTGGCTTCAACTCCCTTCATATATAATAAATTTAGTTTAATCCTTTATCCAAGTGTGTGCAAACAAAGTTTGCGCCTGAAAGTATCTTCAGGACTGGGGGTAAAGTGGTACAACACCGGGCGACTCCTTGCAAAGGTGGAGCAGTCTACCAACACTCCTATCTCAGTATCTCCCATAATGCAAAACACATCTCCTTGTGGATATGTATAATGTTATGCATTAAGGGAAAGGGCACTACCCAGACTAGTTTCGACCTTTATTGAGGTCTCTTCAGTGGGAGCCAGGCCCAAGTGGAGATTAGCAAGGTCATCTCCTCCTATAGGAGCTGCCAAACGGTGTGCCACCTTTTTATTAAATTACTCTGGATTTAGAGAAAGATGTAGAAAGTTTATTTTTCACTTGGTCAGACTATAATAAATTTAGTTTAATCCTTTATCCAAGTGTGTGTGCAAACAAAGTTTGCGCCTGAAAGTATCTTCAGGACTGGGGTAAAGTGGTACAACACCGGGTGACTCCCGGTGTTGTACCCGGGGAGGGGAAAAAAAAAAAAAAAAAAAAAAAGGTGGCACACCGTTTGGCAGCTCCTATAGGAGGAGATGACCTTGCTAATGCTTCTGCCTTGGTATCTCCACTTGGGCCTGGCTCCCACTGAAGAGACCTCAATAAAGGTCGAAACTAATCTGGGTAGTAGCCCTTCCCTTAATGCATAACATTATACATATCTGCAAGGAGATGTGTTTTGCATTATGGGAGATACTGAGATAGGAGTGTTGGTAGCTTGCTCCACCTTTGCAAGGAGTTGCCCGGTGTTGTACCACTTTACCCCAGTCCTGAAGATACTTTCAGGGGCAAACTTTGTTTGCACACATTTAGATAAAGGATTAAACTAAATTTATTATAGTCTGACCAAGTGAAAAATAAACTTCCCTTCATATAAAATGTCCAACAGAAAAATTCTCAGTGTAATCTCATTATTTAATAAAATAAATTTATTTTGTTTTATTCAGTAAAAAATTTAAGCATTATTAATCTTCAGTCCAAGACTAGCATTATCAGAGGCAAATTAACAAGATGCAACAAGGACAGGCAGGCACTCACTGTTCTACAAATAACTATTAGTGTATCCCATTGCCTGTTAGTAGTCGTGGATATTTTTTTAGATAACATTCATTAAAGCAAAAAGTTGAGAATGACCTATTGTGTGTCCGATTCGTTCATGTTTCTTTTGTAAATGTTTATTTACAAGCCAATATTTTGATAGCTCAAGCTAGCATTATCAGAGGCAATTTAACATGACACACAAGGACAGACAGGCACTCTTTTTGATAATTTGTTATTAATGCTGATGGTTCGATAGCAGTGCCAAAATCTATGTAAGATCATCCCATTGATTAAGATAAGACTAGATATGATTACAAGTTGGCCTACTGAAACTGTATCTAAACTAAAAAAAACTTTTTATTGGCATACAAAACTATATGGGCTACCTAAGGTGTACAAACCTGAAACCCCCCATTGCATCCCATCAAGGGTGCCATAAGTTGTCCCACCTATAAAATGGCTTCACTTGTCATTTGAACCCAACAAACACATCAGTAAGACATAGTCTTATGTAAAAAAAAAAAAACTCCATGCACTTTAAAACCACAATATGGAACTTTCAATTACAGGAGAATGATCGCTTAACGAGCTCTGATGCATTGTCCCTTGTTACAAATATATCAGTTGGCGATACACTAATATTCCTGTTCAAAATTTATCCACCTGACCTTTGTAAATCTTTAAGCACTCTCTTAAATCAGGGGGTATTTTAGCTGGAACCAGCTCGTTAAAAAAACTGAAGGAGTAGGTAATGAGCTTCATACCCCCCCCCCCCCCCCCACACACACAACATGCCATTTCTAACTTATACATGGAAGTCTTTCAATCTTTAGCACTTGATTTGCTCCCCGGTTCTCAAGTCCAAAGTATGGTTGAGGTGTGTGATGATATCTTTGCTATTTGGCCACATGGACCATTATTGAATTAAATTCCCCATGGAAGAGGAAACAGAAAGGGCTCTAGCCCTCTTGGATACTTTATTTACAAGGCAAGCAGGTGGGTACAAAATGGATACAACAACAACAACAAACCCTTAATGAAACTCCTTAAAAAGAACAACAATCTCCTCCCAAACCAGACGATACATATGCCATAGTTATACTTTACATTAATAGCACAACAGTTAAACTAAGCTCCAACTTGAAACAACACAGAATCAGAACAATACACAAACCTCTAAACAAAGAATTTAACCTCCTGAGATGAATTGAAGATTGCCAAGATCTTCTAACCTTCCTAGGTGTCCCCTGCAAGTGTGGAGCTCAGTATTTTGGACAGACAGGACATACTACCATGGTCAGTTAAAAAAGAACATAAGAAACACATCTGAAACAGAACAACCAAAGAGTAGGCTATATCTCAACATGCTTTAGAAAAAGACCACTTCAGCAGACATAAGAAACCAAGTTACTTCACAAATCCCAGTTTAAATTGGAGAGCAGCACAAGTTCTACAGAATGCAGTTGACTGTTACATAACCTATGGTATGATTGCACACAGATTTTGGTGCACTACTCTATCTATCCATCAGCATTAACATACAACAAAATGACCATTTCATTGTACGTCTTCCCTGAGTGTATTGTTAAATTGCCTCTGATAATGCTAGCAAAGCGGCAGTTTGTAAATAACTTAGTAAATTTTTCATTGTGTCATGACATGAGGAAAATCAGGGTTTTCAATCAAATAGTGAGTTAGTCAGTCTCACATGGAGGGTTTTTCATCCCTCAAATCAAGCAAACCAGCCAGAAGAACATACAGGGTGTTCGGGATAAATTTGACAGTTTCGTAGGAAAAAGAAAATCTTCTTTGTATCTATTAAATTTAATGAATTGGACAAAAAAAACATTACAGGCAGATGTTAATTACAATACTTATCAACAAGATTTACTCAAAATAACCACCATTAGCATCGATCACAGCTTCAATTCTGCTTCGGAACCTCGAACAAGCTGATGCTACAGTCTCCCTGGGAAGGGGCCGCAAAACACTGTTTTAATTTTATCCATTAACTGGGCTTTTGTATTACTGGAAGTGCGATTGGTGTCTTTTTCAACTGCCCCATACAAAATAATCCATGGGTTAAGGTCTGGGGAGTTTGGAGGCCAAACATTTGGACTGGTGAAGTCGTAGAAATTTTCAGACAACCATTTTTTGACTTTTCCCAGAGGTGTGGCAAGGGGCCGAATCCTGCTGCCATACATACGCCTACCATTGGCTACCCTTGTTATCCAGGGCTTGACTACAGTTAGCAACTCCACGAACAAAGCCCGAATTCCAATGCCAGGGTTCTTCAACACCTGTTCCTGCAGATTTGCATGGAATTCTGCTGTACGAACGCAATCAGATCGTCTGCTAGGGATCTTTCTTCTTGCTACATCCTCGTAGTCACCATTGCAAGTCTCTAGTTCATGCCTGATTGTTTTTACTGTATTCAGGGAGCATTGGGCAGCAGTCGTAATATCCTTATTTTGATGGCGGGCACGAATCATCATGATACAAGTTATTCTCTTCCATGATTCAGGTGGGTTCCAGCTATCCATCCTTTCTGACATCTTGTATGTGAATGAAGAAGGGTCCAAACTTTTAAATGAAGAGAAGTGTGTGTTAATACATGTAACTTACGGAAAAATATAATTAATTATAAATATGTCAAATTTATCCCGAACACCCTGTATATGTAATATATATACACAGGACACTCAGCACTATGTTCAAATGGCAGTTATGATCGCTCGACAAAGCTGTGCAACTTTTGTATCAATCAGTTTTCACCCTTTTGTATACAGATGGTTATGCTGCATCATTACCCACTCAAAAAAACCAATCATCTATCTTATTACTTTTCCTATAATTCAATGCTTTCTTTTTTCTTCCTCTCTTCTTCTCCTCCGGATAGAGATCACAAAAAAAGCTTCACCAGTCTGGATAAATACTAGTGAAATAGGAAGTTTATGCATTTGTATTCCACTGCTATTTATCCTGAAGCTTGGAAATAACTCCATATCCAAACCTATTTGGGTGACTGATGATGCACAATACACAGCCTCTGCTAGCCACCCTTCTGTGGTTTAGCGCTCCGGCAACTATTGCTTTCATGATGACATATCTTCCTAGTTGGAGAACATGCTAGTCACGTTGACTAGGATGTTCTCCAACTAGGATCAACATCAGTTAATTAAATTAAAAAAAAACAGCAATGATGGTGGCATGGCCAAATCTAAAATAATACCTGAAATTATTCTGTAGAGTCCTTAGAGTAGGATTGCTGGAGAACTTGACACAGAAGTTATGGTTATATGAGATGAATTTGTGCCATCTCTATTCCTGAGATTAGGGTTCTATATTCTTTAGATAAACTTCTTAAATTAATATTCATACCAGTTTTTGGTAAAATGTAAGGAGCAGGTGCCTGTTCCAATCAATTTGGTGTGGAGTGTTCTGAGCATGATTTTCGATAATTATTAAATCTGATGTCATTTGTGTTCCTTTTTCTGGATTGGAATTGTGCGTCCTGTTTCACCTATACACAGCAAGTTACAGGTTCAATGAATCCGGTACAGTCCAGAGTAGGCAGAGGATCCCTGGAAGAGTTAAATAAGTTCTTCAATTTTGCAAGTTTTAAAGTTGGTATTGAGATTGTATCAGGGTAGCAATTTATTTTTTATGATATCCTTTTAATGCATGAAACGGTTACAGTTTTAATGCAATCTTATTTTTATTTAGGTGCAGTGGTGTGAAGAATTTGAGGATATTTTTGGTATAGCCATTGTTTATAAGAGTATTGTTGATAATTTATGCTTAACAGCTTGCTCAGGGGAACAAACTGTTATTGCTAATTATAAGAGTATTATTGACTAAAAATTGTTGAGCTGAGTGGTGGGTAAGAATTTATGTGTATGCATCAAATGATATTTGTGGACTTATAGTAAACAGTGAAGGATATGATACTGTCCAAGGGAAGATGACATGAGTATCCAGAAATGGAAGTGTATTCTGGTTTTCAATTTAAATAGTAATTTACCACTAAAACTGCAACCCACAACACACTGCAATGAAACTGAAAACACACACATACACGGTAAAATTCTTCAGAATATTCCACCTGAAAAATAAAAACTAAGATTACAATTAAACAATAGCTATTCCATACATTAAAGGGATTAGAGAAAATAAGCAGAATACTACACAAACACATCGAATTCAGTGATTAACACAGCCTTGAAACTCTTGCAAAAAATTAGAGAACAAATAAGTTCTATAATTCCTCTTCGGCTCCCTCCCTGCAGTCTCTGGGATGCATTGAATCCAATGCAACAGAACTTTCCATATACAGGTGAAAAAGGATGCATAATTACAATCCATAAAAATAAACATAAACAACACAGCAAATTTAATAATTACGGAAAATTGGACCTTTCTGGTTGTGCCCTGGACACACCAAAATGATTAGAAAGGGACCTGCTACTTACATTGCACCAAAACTTGGTGTGAACATTAATTTCAAGTACAGATACACCACCAATTTTCTGGAAATGAATGGTCTACCACCTCCTTTAGCCTGGACAAAATTATGAGAGCAAACTTGAAATTCCTGCAATCACCCAACAAGTTCACTAAACAGCTACAGATGGTATTGCTTGTGCACATGCAGCATAATTATTTACATCTACATCTGATGGTGATCGTCTTAGCTTATCTTGTTTACATTTAATCCTAGCTGGGGATTTTAAGCAAAGGCTAATTCCGAGTGGTAACGGTAGTGGTGTCAAGCATAAATACAAGTCCATATCCACTTGCACTATATCATTTATATTAATGCATTTCATGTAACTCACATTTAATATTTCAGTTTATAGCAGTCCACTGTGCTTTAGAGACATGCAAGAGATATAATTAGTGGCTCAGAGATGCACTGATGAATTATTATTACAAGATCTTCATTGGTCTGGCATAATGACTAATCCAGCAAGGCTCTTGAACCATGGGTGCCAGAAAAATCGGTTGTGTACCTGTAGAGTTTGTGAAATTCTACTCAACTCTAATCTCAACAATGATGGCTAAATATCTCAAGAATATGTACACACATTCAGCCTGCATAACTTATTTTAAACTTTACTAGTCCCTCTAAGTAATAATATCAGCCCTTATTCAGAATTTGGCTCCCTTTAATGCAATTTTTTTTTTTTTTTGACTTAACTACTACCAATCTCTAGCCATATAAACAAACAACACTACTCTAGCTTTGCTGTAGTGTATTTTTTCTCCTACTAAAGGTTAGGCTATTAATGACTCAAGTAGTGATACTTTGATGTAGTATGTGGATTGTGTAATGTAGCACTGTCTCCTTGTGTGTACTCAAAATGATGATCTTAACAGAAATGTTGAAACATGGATAAAATTATCTTGATCTGTATTAAATTAGTAATTCCCATAACAAGGTAGTTGTCTCCATAATTTATCATAATGAATAATTTAGAGAATGTCAACTTTTGAAATGTTAAATGCCAATCTCCAAACCATTCTTCAGTGGCAGTTCAGGAACTTTAACTTCATGCTAGCAAAACTCCTGTATTATATATTATTTATTGTGATGCCCCCCCCCCCCCCACACACACCTATCCTTCCAGTCTTGCATTAGACAATATCCACATTTCTTGATATACTCTACTCAAAACCACAGACTCTTATCCAAGCCCTGGTTCTCCAACAAATGTGACAGAGCAGTTCAAGTCAAAAAAGATACATCCAATGACTGAAGTCAAAAACTCTAGTCTCTCATTCAGCTTACACACTATAACAGGAAAAAAATTCTAAAGCAGATTATAAGGCCAAATGTACTAGGCTTGCTTCCTACTCAAATGGCAGTTGAACCTTCTGGTCCCTTGCCAAGGCTATGGGATGCAACTTCTGCCACTCTAGGTTTCCACTTCTTTTTCATCCTAATGGGACAATAGCAATATCTCAAAGATAAGATGCAAAGCAATCTCCTCACGCTATTCCATGTGACTGTTCACAGTAGCTGTGTCTGATTTTTCGTTAGACGTCTCTTGGTCCTGATGGTTTCCTCAAGTTGCATTAAAAACACACTTCTTGTATTGCTTCTATTAGCTGTCATACTCATTTGGCATCTATACAACAGCTTGGAAGCAAGCTTTTATCCAGCCTGTTCTCAAAAGGGAGAACAAAGCCGATTATTAAACTATTGTCCTATTGCTCTTACTTCAATGCTCTCAAAAATAATGGAAAGGTAATCAACAGTCAATTGTTTCGCTACTTGGAGACTCACCAATATAGATTCCACCATTCCTGCTCAACAACAGCAGATGTTGGAAGTTGTTTTTTTTGAGACGAGACTTCAATAAAGGTCGAAACCGGTCTGGGTAGTGGCCCTTCCCTTAATGCATAGCAGTATACATGTCTGCAAGGAGATGTGCTTTGCATTATGGGAGATACTGAGACAAGGAGTGATGAGAGCTTGGTCCACCTTTGCTACGAGTTGCCAAGGGATGTACCACCTTACCTCAGTCCTGAAGATATTTTCAGGCACAAACTTTGTTTTGCTTACACTTGGAAAAAGAATTAAACTAAATTTATTAACAGCAGATGTAAATAACTTTACCCACCTTTGGACACAAACCAAGGAAAAGGTTGGAGAAAGTCAAATGGTCATTTCCTCACCAGTCATGATGAGTAATTTCCTCTCAGCTTTTTCAATCAATGCTGGGCTACTTCAGAGCTCTGTGTTTTCACCTACACTCTTCTTATAGGTGTGTGTGTGTAATTCTTCTCTCTCTCCCAAACATCTATTCATAACTTTGCTGATAACAGTATTCTTCATCATTTACAAAAACCTTGCAGTGTCAGGTCACTCAGGCTTCAATTTCTTCTATTACCAGTGCCTTAAATACTGATCTTGTTATTCTTAAGTGGGATAACTTAGTGAATTTGTCATTTCCCAGAAAAAAGGCTAGGTTATTTCTCTCAGTTTTGACAGTATTCTGCTTGCTAATCAGGATCAGTTTTCTCTTCTTAAGACTTGCATCTAGCCTATCCTAACACAAATAAATCATGTCCATAGCCTTTCAGCTTCCTGACACTTATGAATCTGAAATCTATTCAAACATAAAATATTGCTCTTATATTTGGGTAGTGCATTTAAAACCTCCCTTGAATGCCTGATAGTATTTAGATGCACTATTAGCTTAATATGAGGGAAAGTCAGTAAGTAAATTACAAATGGTTATGAAAAATAAAACAACTGAAATATGAACCATGTAAAACATTTCTCTACATAATTCCCCTCAACATTTATACACTTGTCCCATTGCCTTATCAGTTCTTCAAAACCACACAACATCGAATTCTTTTGTCTATTGCCTCAACCTCCTGATCATCAGCAAAATGTTTGTTACTAAAGTGGAAAACATTTCAGTTGTTTTATTTTTGATAACCCTTTGCAATTTACTGACTTTCCATCTTCTAATTACTATCAGGCATTCTGATGGAGGGTTTACATCAGGTATGAATCATACACGAACACAAAAAGATGCTGATCAACACCCACATACAGTTCAGCTGCAAACTTAAGTCAAACCAACTTCATTCTACTCCTCCCCCATTCTATATACCTCTCTTTTGAAATTTTCTCCATGCTGTTTTCCCCAATGATTACAACTCCTAGTTCTTAAAAAAAATTAACCAACAAACCGCTAGCCTACACATGGCACTGTTGTGTCATAAATCTTGGGACCTCTTGTGTGGAGATGATATTAAATAAAGGTTAGGTGAGATTTCTCTTCTTGGAATAACTGACTTCTAGTTTTTCTGAACATAAACACCAGAAATATTGCCTCCTCCTCTTATCCAAAAAAATTATGCTTTCTTTTTTCATTGCAGGCAGTAATTCACCTCTAACCATTTAATTCTATATGAATCACAATTTTTTTTTTTTTTGCACCATTAAATATGAATCTCGCATTTAGGGGTATGCCCTTAAAAACTTCTTAAAAATTCATAGAATGGAATAACAAGTCCTATGAGGGGTACCCAACGTAGAATTTTAGTCTTCATATAGTCTAATATTATTTCTTCTACTTATTGTTTCTTGCGTGTATTATTAGTCTTAACATTGTATTTCTGAAGATATGTCTGTGACATTGACAAAATACTGAAATGACTAAATTTGCTGTTTAATTATTTCTCTTTGTGCTGCAGTTATTCCAGTAATTGTATTATGAATATAAACCAGCACCTAAGGCATTTTGTGTTCTATGTGTGGGGATATACTGTCATCAGCAAAGTCGTATTGCATTTCAGTAAACAGCAGAAGGCCAATGAGATACAGAAGGAAGAGGGTTAATGAAAGGACTCCTAGCCACAACATTAGTTGCAAAGTTTGAGGATAACAATACATTTTCTACCTCTACACAACATGCAGGAACAAGCAGAGAGAGAGAGAGTAGGCAGACCAGATGCAAAAATCTGAAGACTGAAATGAGAGCTTACTTCATGGGACTTTTGTACAAACCCAATTATATGCTTTACAGATGGAGCAGCCAATTAGGTTCTGCAAACTTTTCCATGGCATTTGTCCAAAGGTGGATAAGTTAATCATTAAGATTCCCTATTATCCATGAGTGGCAAATGTATTGTTTCTAGATAGTATATATAATACGAATATTAATGGATTTCTATATCTGAAGTGAGAACAGTAGGATGGCAGTTTGATGACAAAGCTTTCATCTTCTTATAAATAGGTTCAATATGGCCTATTTTCCAAGTTGTGAAAGAAATCCTGCTAGTCTTTTTAGTAACATTTTTAAAGTTATACCCTCCAAAACAATAAATGTATTTTCCACGAAGTCCTGCATCATAACTCAGAAAATCTTGTTAACACTGTATTCTAGAAAATTGAGAGAAAAAGTAAACTAGGACTTTGACCATGTAAACAGTAGAAAATACATGCAAAATAAACTGCATGAAAGAAAGTGGATGTCATTGAAAGAAAGATCACTAGTCACTGTAGCTATTTAGAAGAGATAGGTGGTAGATGGTTCATTACCTGGTTCACTACCACAACTATGCATATCAGAAGTTTGAAGTAATCCAAAATGAAGTTTGGAATGAAGAGCAAAGTCCCAATTTATTTTTCATAAGAAATGATATCACTTCAGAGAGCAAATATTTCTTCATTCACTCCATCTACTGTTATTCTGATAACAAAGATGGTTTCAGGACTGTACAATGATAGTTATGAGGATCGGCTGAGGGAATGTGGACTGCAGAGTTTGGTGGATAGAAGAAGGAGAAGTGATATGGTTGAGACTTTTAAACTGTTGAGAGGTGGTTACAGGGCTGACACTGGGGAATTCTTTCGCTGGTTGAACAGCGGGAAGGAGTGATGACAAGGGCCATCCCTGGAAGTTACGAAACTGTGTGCAAGAGGGTGAGGAGTGGTTTCTTTGCATGGAGGGCGGTTGAATTATGGAATGCATTGTGTGATGGAGTGGTGAGAGCGAGAATGGTCAATGAGTTCAAGGAGTGGTATGATAGACTTTGTGTTTCTTAGGGAGACCTCCCCCCGATGAGTCTTAACTCCATGGAGGCCTGAATAATAATAATTACCACATAACAAACTAGTTAAATTGGAACAGATGGAGTTGGATAATAGATTACTGCATTGGATTGGCTGTCTGATAGGTATCAACAGGTTGTGTATGGGGGAGTGATATCCCAGAAGAGAAAAGTCAGTAGTGGTGTGCCCCAGGGGTCTGTTTTGGAGCCATTATTGTGTGAATGGGCGAGTGTGTGTGAGGATGTCAGTTTAATGTTACAAAGTGTAAGGTGTTAAAATTTGGGAAGCAAAGATGGGATGCAGAGTATAGGATTAGTGGGGATATTTTGGGAGAGAAGAAGGATTTGGGGGTTGTGGTAAATAGAGATTTGAAATTTCATGGATATTTTGCTAAAATTGTGAGGACAATACAGGGGATTAGGTTAATGATACAGAGAACACTGACATGCAGAAGTATGTTTGTTTTGATTTCATTGTACAAGACTTTGATCACGCCACATATGGACTCCTGTGCAAAGATTTGGTCGCCAGGTTTTCAAAAGGATGATGAGATGTTGGAGAAGGTCCAGAGATGATTGACTAAGTTGGTATCTGGCCTTTGGAATGTGGAATATAAGGACAGACCGAGATAATACAAATTACAGAGCCTAATGGATAAAAGGAAGGAGGGGAGACATGATCGCGATATATAAGTTGGCAAAAAGAAGGGATAATTACCAGATTAGCGTGGATGAGATTTTTCATAGAATATCTAGAGACAGGGAGAGAAAGAGAGGCCATCCTCAAAAGCTGTATAAGGTGGGTGCGAGCCATAATTTTTTTTGCATGGAGTGGTGGGTGTTTGGAATGCATTGCCTGAGTGTGGTGAGTGCAGGGACAGTGAATGCATGTAATTCAAGGTCCAATGAGCTGTGCATGTACAGAGTGGGACCTTCTATGATGAGTCTTTTAACTCCATGGAGGTCTGCTGATAATAATTTACTCAAAAAAAAAAAAAAGAAGTGAACAGTTGATGGCACTGAGTAGATGAAGTGTTAAATAGTGTAGACAGTAGGTTTTATGTAGTAGATCCTCCTGCGATTAATGCTTGTCCTTGGTGGTGTTGCATAATTTAAAAAATTAAAAATAAAATTAATAATAATATTATTAAAAATTAATAATAAAAAATTAGCTATATGCAAGTATGATATTAGTATACTTTTGTTACTATTTGCAGTGAATTTGTACAATAGCTGCACATTCATTTTTGGATAAAAAGATTTAGAAACAAAAGTAATTAATAATTAATTTGCCATTATACAAGAAAATTGAGACAGACAAATTGGCCTTCAGAACACATGCAATTTACAGACAAAATATACTGTTGTTGGTGATGACTGGCAATAGATGGCGCTGATGGTTGCAGTGTCGTAGTTGGAGATAAATTGCAGTGGAGAGGATGAGGTGTATTTAGCGAAGTAGAGTAGTGTGCCTTCCCACGATGAGTCCTTGGACTTCCTGGAGATGTCACATAATAATAATCATATAAAATGATTCACTTGCCTAACTATAGACTGAGTTTTTATACATCCATAGAGTGTCAACCATAGACCAAGACAAGAGGGGCACCTTCACTGGACCCAGACCTTAGAGGGCCTGCACATTACAAACACAAAAAATACTAAACTAATTAAATAAGAGGAGAAAATGCAATTTTCAGAACCAATCTGATGGAAAAGTAAATTTGATGAAATAAATATATAATTTATGAATTATGTCTTTATTACTCATCCAAACGTAGCCAGCCCATCAACAGAAATTTTTTTACAATGTCATGTGCAACAATAATTAAATTCAATCATCTTTGATATTGTGCTGACTTTCAATCATTATTATTATTATTATTACCCCAAGACCTCATGGAGTCAGACTCATCTGGGCGGTCCTTTTATCTCGCACACATCTCATCATACCGTGTCTTAAACACACTCAAACTCCTTGCAGACACCACACTCTCAGGCAAGGCATTCCAATCATTCACAACTCTGCACGAAAAAAACCTGCCTCTCACTCCCCTACTCACACCCTCTTTATAGTTTCCAGGAATGACCTCTGTTTCTCCCCTGATCTCCCACTATTCTCTGTAGAACTTCTCCACCATTGATCTTATAACAACCCCTTACCAACTTGTAGGTCTCTATCATATCTCCCCTCTTCCTCCTGTCCACCAGACTGCAAATTACATCTTCTCAATCTTTCCTCATACTCGACATTCCAGGTCAGAAACTACCTTAGTCAGTCGCCACTGGATCCTTTCCAACATCTCTTCATCCTTCTGAAAACCCGGTGACCAAATCTGGGCACAATAGTCCATGTGTGGCCTAATCAAAGCCTTATACAACGGAACAAGAATCTCCCTACTTCTACACGTCAGTATCCTCCACATCATTCCATACAATCAAAGCCGCACACATTTCTCGATTTTTGTTGTTATGAAGGTATATTTCTCAAGATAGGAAGAAAAAACATATTTAAACAGTTTGTTAGCTTGATTTATAACATTTAAATATTTAGATTTAGACATATGGTATGTGGGCCTCCATTTGTACTCCTGCCCTGGGCAATGCAAATGCTAGGCGAGGGTCTGCATGCAGATCCTCCCCTAGCGTATATAGAAGACCCACCATTCAGGAGTTTGCAAAATCTTCTGAATGGTTGGTCTTCTATCAGTGCCATGCTTAGACAGATTTACAATCATTATAATGCAAAAAATACTACACTGAACTTATGAAATTCCATAATAAGGTTCTTTTAAGCTGTTATTTTAATGGCTAATATAGCCTGCTTTTGTTTAGGAGTGCCCCTTTTTTTTTATAATGTCATTGGCTCTTTATTCAGATCTTAAGGCATAACTGAAGTGTTATAAAACTAATATATGAAGAATAATATAGGAGGAAAAATCGGACATACCATCGAACAAAACGAAACTAGGCTATATTAGCCATTAAAATAATAGTTTATTCTAGTGGAGTAAAATGAGAAATTTCCCAGAAATAATACCTTGCATTAATAAGTGTTTAGAAATGTTTAGAAAAGCATATGACTTATGTATATTCTTTAAAATCACATAAAGCTGGTTCAGTTTTGTATGGTCCCCCCCCCCCCCCCCGGTTGTATTCATCTATATGTTAGAACATTAGCTCTCCACCATCTCCCTGACTAACCAGTTAAATTATGTTTTTTGGGAACCCCATCCCTCAGAATGCTTTTGTTGAGCCCTAGTTGCTTTTACTCTACAACCAAATTCTGGAAGTTATGGACAGTGATCATTAATTTCTTTTAATCTCAGACATTCAGTTCTATATATGAGTTATCTGTGCAGCAACAAAAAAAGTCTAGTTGATTCTAGGTTGTTTTAAATTTTTTATTGCACTCAAGATTAAATTTACAAATCAACAGTGAAGGCAAAGTTATCACTCGTATTTTTCAAACATTTATTATTGAATCGTGTCTTTGGATGGTAAAAAAATACACTTTAAAATACCTGTAAGTACACACTTCACTGTACAGCAAATCAAATCCAAATGAACAGCTCATCTGATTTCTGTACATAGACAACATGAAGCACTTAATTCATTTACTGAACACATTAGGTTGCCATATTCTCCTTTTTTAAAGGATATTTGTATAATAATTTCTAACCTCTCGTTGAATCATTTCACAGAGATGAATAAACAATTTTCCACATTACCAACAAGAAATGTATCAAGTAAATGTGAAATTATTTGATACCTGAAAATCTAATTCATTTTCAATCATGTCCAATTTTTATAAATTAAAAATACATAAACTATACTTTACCACATAGTTTTAAACAGGATTACTCAAAAGAGATTACAGAGAAATAAATACAGATGAAACACTTTTAATGTATGCATGCATACTTTATTTACTGCATACATTAACCCTTTCACACACACACATATATATATATATATATATATATACATAATTATACAAAAAAAAAATATATATGTAAAATTGCAGTTTTTGAGGAAAAATCTCACTATTTTTTTTTTAAATAAAAACTCTAGTGATAAATCACATTTTCTTTTTCAACAGTCATATCAAGATTAACTTTACGTCAAGCAAAAGTTTCTATCTTGCTGATGTAAAGCGGAACATTTCATTAACTGATTTGCTATATTTAAAAAAAAAAAAAAAATTATACTATATACATTACTTCCATTTTCCAAATTTATAAATAACAGCATATCAGTAACATTTTGATCATATTACAAATACAATACACACAAAATATTTTCTTTTATAGGGACGGTGGGTAAAATAAATGCTCCTTACATTCTTCTAAACTTAGTATAATAAAAATGATATTGTACAATAAAATTCCTGAGATTGCTTAAACAAGGTGGATGCAACATTTATTTAAAATAAGTGGTCCAGCTCCTTAAGGATAAATAAAGGTATTCAAATAGAAAACAATCCAAATTATGCCTTCCTGAGTCTTTTTTTTTTTCTTTTCTTTTTCCAAGCAGAAAATCCATCAATGGTTTAAAAAGTTTCGCAGCTTTAAAGATAAGTAATAATGGTAATAAAGTAAATATTACTGAATGGCAAGGTCTATATTACAATTTATAACAAAAAATAATAAGTTTCTATTCATATTTTCTGGCCAATATAACTTCCTATAGGTATACCATGCCATTCCTATTAAGAATTGAAATATTTAAATTTCAGTTGTTCCCATGGCCTGTTTTCTGAGACTAGTAATATTTATGCAGCTCTTGAATATATTGTAGTTAACAATGTCTAAAATGCACCATTATGTACTATTCTATGAGACTAACATTTCACATCAAAAGTTTTTAAGGTACTGTAACACAGAAATCACTGCAAGAGTTCTTTACACAAATACATTAAGAAGTGAAAAATATTGAAAATAAATAGCTTATGGATCTGAGTGGGACTTTAGATTATTAATTTAATTTCAAACTATTAATGCATCCTTTTCACTAACACAATTGGTTATACCAAGCCTATTCGGATACCATTCTCGTTTTAATGAAAGGTTATACATTGAATAGGAAGGATCACCAGTAACCTCTTTAAGAATATTTAGAAAAGGTGGCAAGCGATTCTTCAGCTCCTCTCCTCTTAGCGTAGTGTATGTTTCAAGAAGTATTAAACCTTCACATCGTGGATGACATGGGGCCTTATATAAATCAAGTTGAAAGTACATATTATTCAAAATAAAGCATCTTCGCAATTTAAATACTGTGTAATGGGAGTCATCTCGTTGGGCTAACATATATACATAATCACGATGTGTAATTTGCCTTTTCACCTCAATAACTTGATCACCAAGATCGCAACGACGCTGGGTATGCAAATAACTCCAATTCCCATTCTGACCTCTTTTTCGTAGTCTAGCTTGTACCTTGTTACTAGGAGATATTAGATAATCATGAACAACTTCAAAATCTTGAAATGATGGAAAAGCACAATCTTCTGGCATTCTGCCTACTAAAAACTTTAACTTGTGACTGTTTGTTGCTAGTCTATCTCCAGTATCTATGCCAATTCTTCTGCACACACTTGCTATCATTCTTCGCAACTTTGTATCAAAATCTGTTGAATTATCAATCACATCAATGTAAGGATGCCCAACCCAAGCTTCTGATGCTCGACGATCTCTTTCTCTAGCTAGTTCCAACCCTTCTGTTCTACAGTGATTATCTTCTATAGTATAAAATGCTTCAGCCCCACTTGCTGCAGATACCAAATGCATAATATGATTATACCTGTTATCTCTCAATTCTACTGGATTCCAGCCATGAGTTGACAAAATCTTATCCCATGCTTCTTGACTAATAAAGGCTGCTGCATCCATTGTACCCCTATCACATATAACTAAGCAATTTCTGCTGCATGATTCAGCAAGAGAAAAATAAGTTTCTTCCATTGCCATCATTGTTTTTAAAAGATTTTCTTGAAAATTTTCTGCTTCACCTAGGGTCAAATCTGGAAACCTGACACCTCCACTAAGAAGGGTTGTAGCCGCTTCTGGCACACGATAAACTTTCCAACCTAAATTTTCGAAAAATGTTGATAGCCGTGCTTGACCGGTAGTCTTCCCACTACATGGACCTCCAGTTAAAACTAGTTTGTAAACTGTTCGTTGCTTTTCTTCTGGATCCTGAGTCATCCTCTTTGGTTATTAATAATCTATGCAAAAGTATTACAATAAATATAACGTATCCTGAAAATACCAAATACTATAAATTAAAAGAAAAACCACACATTAGCATTGCCCCAAATTTCTGGAAAGTGCTGCCAGTCTTCAGAAAGCTTGTGGTACAACACTTCACCTTACCTGAAAACATAAACAAGACATACGTAAAAGAGCAATAACGCAAATATTCGAATAAGTCGCTAGAACTTTATTTTTTTCCGATTCTTATACTGGTCGATGTATGTAACAGGCAATTATTTCTTTTAAAGTTGTAAAAAATCGCTCTAATCCAACAGTTCATTATAAGTAAAATACGCGTATCACTGTATTAAAAGAGGACATTAAATATTTAAAGCCTCATTACGAAATCGTCTTTTTAAGCTTTAAAACAATTCAGAATAACGGGACAAAAATTCTGGACTAGCAAACAAATATTTAATTAATTTACCTACCTGCTCAGACATTATACCTCACTTGCCACCGGCTTGTTGCAACGACCAAAAACTTGCTAACAGCCTAACACGCTTTTGAAATAGACACCGCGTGTTACATAACGCATTTTAGCCCAAATCACGCCCAAGTGATATAGTAGCTAATTCTGCCACCTAATGGCCGTAATTGTTGTTTGCTCTGTCAGTTGTCAGATGGCTTTTCGATCAACATGGATTTTGTGTACCTGAAGTTTGTATTTCTTCTGTACGGTTTTTATATTCAAATGTGACGTTGTTGGTTGTAGTAAGTTCTTTTGTGGTATTGTATATTACACACTTCGCAATTTTTGATTGATTTTAATTAATAAAATTAATTATACTGCTTTCACTTCTTTTGTTATGCATATGATTTTTCTCCAAGTTCTTAATTGTTATTTATGCGAAATTTTTGTTTGTTACTGCTGGAAGGAATACGATACAATGCAGTCTACTAAAAGGAAAATATGCTACTCATAAAAATGAGGGATAGGTTAAAAATAGTCATATCGCTCAGTAATTTGTGTGTAGTAATCACATTCATTTATTTGCGCTTTTTTGAATAAATATATTCCAGTGTTATTTAATATATTATTCATAAATATCTAGAATTTTCTGAGGCAGAATGTATAATCCTCGTATATTTCATTAGCATAGAAATTCCTCTGCCACTTCCACTAGTGTTTTATTCATTCCCAAGATGCAGACATACATGCTAGAGTATGCATTCATGGACTATGATACAAACTAGTATAACTTGTTACCACCCTATTCTTCAATGCATGATACTCTAAATTTCTTGCATAGTTATTACATTATGAGAAGGTAATTTCTTTTCCAGAAGTTGGCCATTTGAGTATTGTAATACAATGTTAATTGAACTTACAGCAGATATTGTGTGCACTTTGCTGTTAGAAATTTTAGTTTCACATTACAAATATCTGTTTTCCTTTAAGAAATATTATATTAACCTCAGTATAATACCTTCATGGAATCAAAAGACTCCATGTAGAGGAGCCTTGATATAGTAGGAGGTCCCCACCATCACACACACAGTTCATCAAACCTGCCTTAAACTTGACAGCCTGGTTTCCATCAACAGGCTGTGGATTGAGTCCTGCGATGGGTATAGATGTTTGTGATTGTTTTCAGGTGGGAGATGAATTTTACTGCCCAATGTGAGACCACCGTTCCGCTATTGGAGGCCTGAAGTGGCTTGAAAAAGTTCTATGTTTGTTCTCTAGAGCAGGGTTTCTGGACTATGTAGAAAATAAATTAAAAATACAAATCGATAAAAAAAAAAAAAAAAAAGCAAAACAAAAATCCTTAGATCACTCATGGTACGAAATGTATTATAGATTTGCAAATGCAACATAAAACTAAAAACAACCTTGCATACAATTTCCACACTGATCACACTTTCACTCACTAACCATTTTTCAAGGAAAGTCCCTGCTCGTGTCTCTTCCACATTAATATGGTAACAGTCCCTTACCAAATATTGTAATCGTATCCCTCCTCCTATTCACAAGAATACAAATAGCATCCCCTCTGTCTTATTATAAAAAACTTCTATGGAGTTACATTCACCTTTATGGAGGGTCTACTCTTCTCACAACATGTCATACTGAATCTTAAATTCACTCACACTCTTAATATGCATAATACATTCATGTGCTACTCTTCACATAAAAACTCTTCTTACCTTATTCACCACTCCTTGTGCATCTTATAAGAATAGCCTTAGTATTTCTCCTTGTGCTACTGTTTGAAAACTCTGTTGTATTCATTCATAGCTTACATGTCTCGATCATATCTTCCCCCTTCTTTTTGTCTATCAACCTCTTCAAATTCTACCTTCATTTTATCCTTGTAGCTAACATTTCACAGTCATTTGTGTCAGCTGCCAGTGCAATCCTCTTCAGAGTTTCATATCTCCAAACCTTGGTAACTAGAACCAAGTACGTTAGTCTGGATGTGATTGGGATCTCATAAAATGGAAACACTACCACTTTATCTCTGCATATCAGTGTCCTTAGCATTGTACCAGTTCTCCAATTCTCATGTATTATCATGATGGTGTGATGATTATTATTATCATCATGCTCTTCATGAGGTCAGCAGAAACATCTTGGGTGCTTAGTTCAACTGGAAACATATTTATTATTATTATATTGAACTTTAAACATCTTTAACACTCTGCATTTACATTGTGTTCACTCACAATTTTCCCTGTAAAAAATATATTCCCGACAACCTTCACAACTCTTGATAATCCCCTCTGTATTAATCTTATAAAATCACATCACTAACTTATGCATCTCTATCATATTATCTCTTTTCTTCCTATCTACTAAACTTTACATTCCTTTAATCACTCATCTCTCGATCTTCCCCAATGTTTCTTTCTGTATCATCACAGTGAAAAAAATATGAGCACAATAGTCCAAGTGTAGTTTGACCAATGCCTTATATAGTGCACAGCCACCATTCTATCTTTACATGTCAGTTTAGAATTAACAAATGAATATTTTGGTTAGGCAGTGGTTTAAACTTATAATTAAGTTTAATGGGATGAATATAGCACAGAAAAATATTATACACAAGTGCATTGCAGACATTGTCAGAGATGTAATATTAAAATTGCAATAACACACGCAGAAACCCAATAAGTGAAGAAGTTAGATTAGAAGACTAAAGTCGTATGATGGGCATTCTCTATGGGTGCTGTTAACTGTTAAGTGGGAGACATAAGAATAAATGTTTCCTAAACCTTGCAAAGTCTAACAAAACCATATTTATTCTTATTCTTATGTGACACCTCCATAGATTCCAAGGACTCATCGCTGAAGGGCATTCCGCTCTGAATTAATCCTATAGAATCCCTTTAGCACGGTCTTCCCCTACTACTTAATTCTCCACATATGCACAATGATACATAACCCCATCTACCACTCATCACCACCAGCAACAGTAATCTTGTCTGTAAATTGTGTTCTCATAGCTGATTTGCCTGTACATGGGATGAAAAACCCAAGTTTCTGGGAGGGAGTTAGCTGATCTCTGTATGAGATCGGCTAACTCGCCTTCATTTGAAAAAGCCCATATAAAGATACTTCTCATTATGACAGAATCAAAGTCGGGTCTTTTTATATTTTTTTTAGATTAGGCTGATTTTTTAAATCTGTTGCTTTGATACATAGTAGTTTTTTCTCATATGATTCTGTGTGAGGTATCCAAAGCATGGTCAGCAAGACCTGACTAGTCATAGTCATGCAAGTGGATGTATTTCTTGCATTGATTAAGATGAATGTTGACAGATCTGTCTGTTTTGATGGTAATATGATAAGTTAACACCAAACCTTGTAAAAACCTGGAACAGAGAGGAGAGGAATGTATACCTAGGGGAGCATATAAGAGCAGCCAGCTTCAAATTTGATTTCAAAGATGTGCAGTGATTATATTTCTGGCTATTTTTTCTAACAGGTAATAGTAATAGCATTATTGTAATCTGTATGTTGAGGAAGAATGGGAGGAGATGGAAGGCAAAACTAATTTGTCTATCTTTTTTGAAATTATAGCCATTAGATAGGAAGGTCTATTGAATAATGGAGAGTTCACCTGTGAGAGAAGCCTGGTTGGAACTAGAGGTTGGAGGGGCTTGACAAGGGTTTACATAACACCATATTGTTGTGAGGGAGGATGGTTGGAAAGTTTGTGTATCTATCTACCTATGTGGGTGGGTTTTCTGTAAACTGAAAAAAAGAGCACCATTAGGAAGATGTGATTGGAGTATCTTGAAAAGGCAAGATATTATTATTAATTAATTAATTTTTTTCTAGCAAACTAGATTTTGAGGTGTTCGTTATTGAGGTAGAGGAGAAAAAAATGTGAGCCATGTAGCCAAATACAGAACAGATCAGTATATCTTAACAAAATAGAAGGTTTGAGAAAGACAATATCAAGAGCATGTTTTTCAGAATTCAGGATACAGAAATTGGCTAGAGGGAGGGAGAGCCCATTGCTGTTCCCTGTCTCCTCTTTATATATGGTCTTTCCAAATGGAGTAACCAGTATGGATGGTAACATTGAAGGGATCATTGATGTCATTAGAGAAAACATTTTTCAATAAAGTCAGTGTCAGAAAGGGGGGATGTTGGTAAATAGAGGTGTGTTATCAAAGCTTGTGGTGTCATTATTATTTAACGTGTTCATGTTGCAAAGTGTTTTGCATGTTTATTGTACCCACAGGACTTCTCACAGCACACAAATAGTAATCCGTTTGTGTATGCTTCCATGTTGTGCAGGCTCACTGATGCAGAGTTTATACGGCATGTTAGATGAAGTTAGCATTTGTGATCTGTCTTAATGACATCAAAATTTCAATTGAACAAACATTTATTTCATGTAATTGAAAATTTGGATAAATGTTAGGACAATTATTTTTAGTTAGTGTGTTTGGCAGTACAACAAACAGTTTTGCTGAAGTCTGTGCAGCATAGTTTCTGTAGAAGGGGGACACAAGCTTCATTAGGTAGTGCCTTTTTTTTATCCCAGTGATCTCTAATTGCACTATTTGTTGATCAATATATTACACAGACTGCAAATGTCTCTGTACCTTATTCAGTGATACAATAAAACTACTTATTTTTCTTGCATCTGCAATATAGTGACTGTTGAGGGGAGGCATGTTTTTCACTATATAGGGACAGTGCTTATCTACAGCTCAGGATTATGAAATGCCAGGTAGACAAGCAAATTCCAAGAAATGGATACCCTCATCCAAAGAAGAAATTTTTTGGATTCCTATCACTTATTGGGAGCAGGTTCTTTGCATGCAGAGTGGTTGGTGAGTGGAATGCATTGCCTGAGCATGTTGTGAATGTAGATATGATGAGTCTCTGACTGCATGGAAGTCAGGTGTTAATAATAGTTGGAGAATTAGTAGTAGTGGAGAGGATAAGATGTATGTAGTGTGCCCTCCCACTATGAGTCCTTTAACTCCCTGGAGGTGTCACGTAATAATAATAATAATACATGTTCTGGTTGAACATGTTTGTATTGGTCGAAGAATTCCATGTATACAAACTGGAGAATAAAAAATGCAGTGCACAGGCACAGATTTCTGCAATTGCTGAAGTATTGGCATTTTTGTAGCAGTGACATGGAGACTAGTGATCGTCTGTATAAAATACAAGAACTGCTAGAGCAAGTTGTTTCAGGCTTTCGAAAAGCAGTTTTGCTGGGGAAAAAAGTTAATCGATGAGAGCATGCTTATCTGGTGAGGGAAGCTGTTCTTTTGACAATATATACCCAGCATGAATATGGCATCAAAGTGTACAAACTCTGTTTACCAGCTGGCCACACATACATCTGCATGTATTTGGGTAAAGTTGAGTGGTCGGGCCGTGCTTATTCCATCACTTGGAAATTGCTTGATGACTTCTTGAATACAGGAAGGATTTTATTTGCAGATAATTTTTATATGTTTGGCACTTGTTGAGGAACTTCTAAGTGAACATTTCTCTGTTTAACAATCAGGAATAATAGAGTTGGACTTCCAGCAGAAGTTATTTTTAAGAAACTGAAATGTGGAGAAATAATCACCATGGAATTAAAATACTGAAATGGACTGACAAAAGATCAGTAACTGTGTTGACAACTTATAGAAATCGTTGTGAGTTAGTAGAGAGTGCTCGTTAGAACAGAACAGCAAGTACAGAAACCAGACGCAGTACTCAGCTATAATGCTGCTAAGAAAGGTGTTGATCTCTCAGACCAGATGGCATATTACTATTCCATTCTCAGAAAGACAATCAAGTGGTATAAAATAATCGAAATGGAGGTACTCTTCAGAAGAGCTACTGTGAATGCATGGATTATTCACAGAAAATTCAGTTCTAAAGGAAATATTTCTATTCTCCAATTCAGAGGGAGAATTATAAAAGAATATTTAGATACAGGGGAGACTATATCTAAAGATTACAATGAAAAGCAAAACATTTATCAGTTAAGAAAAATTGAAGGGCTGTCACGCATCGTTGGTAAGCGCTTCAGAGAATGCTATCGAATATTTTCAAGAATTGGTGGAAATTAATTGGCAGATCGGAAATCTAAGAAGGTGACAGCATACCGTACAAACTGATGGGCAGCATTCCATGTGTTTTAATATGACTCATACATATGAATAATTTACTACTTTTAAAGTAATGTAATAATGTAGAATCATGTTATATTATCTATAAATAAAATGTTTTCTGTGCATAAGCAAAATAGATATTGTAAGCTTTTAAAATAAAATGTCTATATAAGGAACAAAATTATTTATGTATATATTATAACGCTATAGAAAACAAACACCGATCATTAGTAAATAAAAGAATTATAAGAACATAAAGTGAAATATATATATATAAAATAAAGAAATACACATAACAAGTGCAATAAATTGTACAAGATGATTTGCTCCTCCATCAACCCACATGTATTCCAGCCATGTCCACCACACAAATCACCTGATCAGCATTATTAGATCATAGGATAAGCCTCTCCCTATAAATTAAAGATGCCAAGAAGTTATATTCTTGGTTTAATCCTTTATCCAAGCGTAAGCAAACCAAGTTTGCACCTGAAGTAATTTCAGGACTGGGCAACTTGTATATAGGAGCTAATGACTTCACATCACTTGTCGTAATATTATTATTATTATTTCAGGTGACTCCAGGAGTCCTTAGACTCATCGAGGGAGGCCCTAAACATCATGTCCACACAACTATGCGATTACATTCTCACAGTATCTATCATACCTTGCCTTGAACTCGTTCACCGTCATAGCACCCACAACAGACTGGCAGCTTATTCCACTCATTTACCACTGTAAAAGTAAAGAACCCAGCTCTAACATCCCTGCTAACCACACTCTTGCCCAGCTTCCATAGGTGTCCCCTAGTTCTCCCACCACCAGTCCTGATCTCAAAAATATCCTCTGAATTAATCCTATAGAATCCCTTTAGCAATTTGAATGTGTCAATCATATCTCCCCTTTTCTGCCTATCAACTAGTTTCTGCAACCCACAAATCTTCAACCTGTTCTCATATGGTTCATTCCATAGACTTGTTATCATCTTAGTTACTCGCCTCTGGATCCTCTCCACCTCCTCTCCATATGATAAGAGATATCATGGGATAAGAAATATCCCATGATGCAAAGCATCATATCCTTATGGACATGTATAATGCTATGCATTATGGGAAGATTCACTCCCAGACTGGTTTCGACCTTTATTGAGGTCTCATCAGTGGAAGCCAGCCCCAGAGGTGATACAATGGTTGAAGTAATGCAGAAGTCATATTTTCATATACGAGTAGCCAAAAGATGTCCCACCTTATTATTAAAATTGGTTTACAGATAGATGTTGGAAGTTTTAGTATAGTATTTATAGTATAATCAAGTGGAAAAACTTCTGACATCTATTTCTAATCCAGCTTATTTTAATAATAAGGTGTGACACCTTTCGGCTACTCACATATGAAAATATGACTTCTGCATTACTTCAATCTTGGTATCATCTCTGGATCTGGTTCCCACTGATGAGACCTCACCAAAGGATGAAACCGGTCTGGGTAGTGACCCTTCCCATTATGCATAGCATTATACATGTCTGTAAGAATATGTGCTTTGCATTATGGGATACTAAGGCAGGGATGTGAAGCCATTAGCTTCTATATATGAGTTGCCCAGTCCTGAAATTACTTCAGGTGCAAACTTTGTTTACTTACACTTGGATAAAGGATTAAATCAAGAATATAATTTCTTGGCACATCTTTAATTTATTGTATAACCAAGTGTCTGCACAGTTAGCTGACACTTGGTTATACAATAAATTTATTGGTTATGCACTTCATAACCATATGCCTAGGAAAGGAGTGTCCTGCATTTGATTCCCATCACCCACTTGAGGAGCTTAAGGATCTTTCTCAGACATAGCCAAGTTAGCTGGTCTTGGGCGTGGACTGCAGGGTTTTTCTCCCCAGTTTATCTGGTGGGGGGGGGAATATATTGATCAATATCCTCCTGCAAACTGGCCCCGTGAACAACACACGCTTCAATGCACATAGGATACCTCCAGGAATAAGGAGTAACCAACCTATTCTGTAGGATTTCGGTTCCGAATGCCTACACGGTAAAAAGTGTAGGTCTACACGCGAGCTTAAATCAGGAAAAAGACCAAGTGAAAAAACTTCCAACAAGCCTCTCACCCTATAGTTATTTACTGAGCTAGCAATGTATACAGTCACCATTTCTTATTGGTTAGTGATATATATTTCTCAAACAAATTCCTTTCCATTCTATTTATACATAAGTTTTTTTTTAATTATGCTTATTATAAATGCAAATATAAAAGTGAGAGTTTATAGGATCACATATGCTTCACTCCATCCCCAAAGACTTATAATACAAACACACATACAATATCATAGATGTAAATTATTCATAATCCATTTTATAGTACTGAAAGTAGTTTTTATTCACACCCATTCTTTCTCTTCCTTATATTTGCTGTTCTTTACATCTAGTATAATAACTAATAATCAAATATGTCATCCTCTTTAATTATTGTTTTTTTAATATATTCTGAAAAGAACATTCCTTTTTTTCACCCCCCCCCATGCAGGATTAGTTACAATCGAAGAAGAAACTTACAAAAAGTGGCATGTCTGACAATATGTAGGAATGAAATTGCCAGTAATTCTGCTCGCTTTGCCAGATTATTAGGTTTGCGGTGAGAGAGCTACTATCACCCTGACATGAGCTTGCGAAAACTAAATTTTGAATTAAAGATTTAAAACGAGCAGATTTTTTTTATGTATGTGAAGTGTGGCTAGTAATGGAGATAATGGTTTAGGGACTCAGTAGCATCTACTATCGGATGGAGTGGGATTTGGGATTAAATGAATTTTAGGCAATCCATATATATATCCTGTGGGGAGGGACTAAAAGGTTTAAGTTTATAACTTTAGGAAGCCAAGAAGGGATATTTTTTAGAAGATTTTAATGTTTTTTTCCTGATAAATCTGCCTGTAAGGAATTTCGAAAAATAAAGGATAAACATAACCTTCGTAGATTTTTTTTCAGCCACAGAGTTGCCTTTTCATGTTTTCATGAACCTTTTGTCAAAATGACTCAATGATTCAGCCATTAGTGTTCTTAACCTCGGCTGCATCTTCACTAAAGTTGGAATAAAGTTGTCAAGTTCCAACTTTAGACCTCATGTTGCATTTAGTGTGGTGTGTGTAACTGTCTCCTAAAAGGACAGCAACATCATAATTGCTAGAGCTGATAAGGGTAATGCTAGTGTGGTGCTCATTACCAGTGGCTATATTTGGAAAATGAATATGATTCTCAGATACCGCACTACTTATAAACTGCTAGATTATGGCTGTACTAATTGTTATCGAAAAACATTGAAAAGACTTCTAAAAAAAAAGTCCATTCTTGGCCTCTTGAAGTAGTGAAAAAACTCAAACCTTTTATTTTCCCAATATACAGATTGCCTAAACTTCATAAACCTAATATCCTCCATCCCATAGTAGATGCTACTGATTCCCCTCCTTTAAACTAGCCAGTTTGCTAAATCTTTATTTCCACTTACTGGCTGCACTTCATCTTATATAAAAAATTCTGCTCATTTCAAATCTTTAATCCAATGTTTAGTGCTAAATAATAATGACATCATGGTGAGCTTTGATGTCACCTCTTTAATTCCCAGTATGCCCTTTTCTGTTACTAACTTTAGTGAAAAATGTTTTCCCTCTTGACATCACTGATTTCAATTTTGTTATCCATACTGGTTACTTCACTTGGAAAGCACCATATGTAAGCTGATAGAGGATATCACAATGGGCTCTCTCCTCTTCTAGCAAATTTTCATATGGAGAATTTTGAAAAAATATGCTCTTGATATTGTCTTTCTCAAGCCTTCTATATGGTTAAAATATATTGATGATGTGTTCTCTATTTTGCCACTTGACTCAGACACATTACTCTTTCCTTCTCCACCTCAGCAACCAACATCACAGAATTCAGTTTTATAAAAAAAAATAACTACAGTAGCCTACCTTTTCTAGATGCTCTAATTTTACATCTTCCTAATGGCACCCTTTTTTCTTCTTTATAGAAAACCCATCCACAGGTAGATATATACACAAACTTTCCCATCATCCTCCCATCACAGCAATATAGTGTTTTTAAAACCCTTGTCAACTGGACTTCCAACCTGTGTTCCAACCAGTCTTCTCTCATAGCTGTTCTCTTCTTTATTCTACCAGACTGTCATGTTTAATGGCTACAATTCCACAAAAGATTAACAAATTAATTATTCTTTCCATTTCCTCCCATTCTCCCTTGACATACAGATTACAATAATGCTATCACTATTCCCTATATATGGGACATGCAAGAACTCTAAAGAAATATAATCACTGCATATCTTTGAAATGAAATTTGAAGCTGGCTGCTCTTATATGCTCTCCTAAAGATCTACTCCCTTCCATCTCTGTTCCAGGCATTCCCAAGGTTTTGTGTTAACTTATCCTATTATTATCAAATAGGGAGATCTGCCAGCATTTACATTGATGAACATAAGAAATATATCCGTCACCAATGACTATGGCTGGTTAGTCCTCGCTGACCATGCTTTGAATACCTTGCATCTAATCAGATAAAAAAAAAAAAAAATGCTATGTTTCAAGTTAAAAAATTAGCGTAATCTAGAAATATAGTTGTATTGAACTTATATACTTCAATTTATGTGAAATTTTCGGTAGAACAAAAGAATATCATCATTTGCAAAAGTGCATTAATTACCTGTATGTTATCTTTATTTAATTCTTAATAGTTGGATTATAATTTTAAATTTTCATTTAAATGCTACAAGAAAATTTAAAATCTTCAGACACTTTCTGTATCTCTGTTGATCTAATAATGATACTCTAACAGCACCCATATGGGGGAGGGGGGGATGCACTCATAGGACTTTAGTCTTCTAGTTTAACTTCTCTACTTATTGTTTTGTGTGTTATTATGATTTTAATATTGATCATGTCTCTGACAGAGACAAAATATAGGAATGATTAAACTTAAGTATTATTTCTGAGAAATTTCCTATGTTACTCCTCTTAAACTATTACTTATATGGCTATTTTAGCCTGTTTCCATTTAGGAGTGTCCCTTATTTTAGATACGTTGGCTTTTTTTTAGGGCATGATAAGTGTATTTTAGAGGTAAATATATGCAGACTAATAGATTATTATTATTATTCCTGATACCTCCAAGGAGTCTGAAGACTCATCGCGGGAGGACATCTACAACTGTCTCAACCACTACACCGAACCTCTACTACGAATCATCTCTATCAATGCCATCTACCGCCCACCTCCACCGCAACTAGTATTTTTTATCTGTAAATTGCGTTGTGTTCTGAAGGGCCGATTTGTCTGCATGAGGGATGAAAAACCTGAGTTTCCGGGAGAAAAACCCTGCTACCACCATATAAGAATGGCTAACTCACCTTCGATTGAAATCTTCCAGATAAAGATTCCTCCCGTCGCGACGAGAATCGAACTTAGGCCTATTCCAGTCGAAGGGCGCAGTGTACCGCCGTTCTTCCAATTGCGCTACGGAGGCACTTATGAAGAAATTTTGCACGTACCTTGTTTGGATGTTAGGAAGTATTCATTCTCTATTCTTCTGCTGTTAGGCCGATAAAGGGGAGTAGGAGGGGGGGGGGTTGTTTGAGGCAAGGCAAGAAGATTAAATTAGAAAAACCTGTTTTTTTTTAAAAATAATATATATATATATATATATATATACATACATATATATATATATATATATTATTATATTTAAGGGCACTTCTTTGGGAAAAAGGAAGGGATTTATGGGAAACAGGGCTGGGGGAGAGTTCATTATTGAAGTCCAAGCAAAACTTGAAAATGATCCAAACAGAGACATAATATTCTAGAAAATAAACAACATCATAAATAGCAAAATAATAGTGAAACCCAACATTACTCCCAACTTACAAAAAGCCCTATTATCTTTAAAAATGAACCGCAGACAAAGGGGATACAGTAGTCGTCATCAACCAGATCGATTTCCACAACAAAATAACAGCCGTCTTAAACAACCAACACAGCTACCAAAAAATCCAAAATGATCCCACCCCGACCTCATAAAACAAATCAACAACACCCTACACACCTTAAAAAATCAAAACAAGATAGACAAAACCACAATGAAAAACGCAACACCCTACACCACACGCACCCCCCATATGTTCAGGAACATCAAAACCCACAAAGACGGTTACCCAATATCGCCTATAGTCTCCTACAAGAACAGCACCATTATCAACGTTCGTAGCTAAACTCATCAAACCTTTACTTACAATGTCAAACTCTATGATAAAAAAATACGGATGACTTATTCAAGAAAATAAATAACGTTACTTTATCCCAGGAAGATGTCCTCTCCTCGTTGGATGCAACTTCATTATGCACTAACATGGATGTCCCCAGAACATTAGACATCATACACACACTACTCACAGAGGACCACACTGCACGCACGCACAAAATTAACGCCAAATGACATCATAAAAGCATAATAGCAGCTAACTTCTTTAAGTTCAACAACAACATATATGTTCAAATTTCAGTCTCCCTATGGGCCAAAACATCAGTGGACAGCTAGTGGAATTATTCCTGGCACACATAGAATCACTCCCCCCCCCCCCCGTATCACCTTTTATGGCAGATATGTGGACAACATTCTATGCATTGGAGAACCTACACACATCGCCACCTTACAAACATTCCTTAATAATTACAGCAACAGACTAAAAATTCACCATGGAAACTGAACAAAACAACTCCATCGATTTCTTAAACCTGACACTAATCAGAACTAACAACAATATAGCCAATATAGCCACGAAAATATACTACAAACCCACACACATATCAGAAACTACTTCCATTTCAGTTCATACCATCCATATTCAGTTAAAAAATCCGTCATCCTATCACAATTTATAAATGCTTACAAATTCTCAACTAACCGTAATTATCTCAACACGGAATTAAATAATTTAACACAGATTTTTAAAAATCTCAACTATCCCACACAACTAATAAATTACACAAACAGAACAGCAAAAACCCATCAAAACAACCCTACAACCAAAACAGACTTCCCAACACGAAAGATTATCAAATTGCCATACATAATACAAAGCCTACAAATACATTTTTAAACACACGGACTATAAGTTAGTATTCATTACGAACCAAAAATTAGCAACTCTCCTAAAACCCACTAAATCTCTCACACACTTCCGATGACGATACATGATCGAAACAGCTCGCACCCCGTTAACGCTCTCCCCTGGCCCTGTTTCCCATAAATCCCTTTTTTTTCCCAAAGAAGCATCCTTAAATATAATAATATATATATATATTTTTTTTTAAAAAACCTGGGTTTTCTAATTTAATCTTCCCACCTTACTTCAAACCCCCCCCCCCCCCACATTTCCTACCCCCTTTATCGGCCTAACAGCAGAAGTATGGAGAACAAAGACATCCTAACATTCAAACAAGGTATGTGTAAAATTTCTTCCTCTATTGGTCTGCATATATTTATCTCTAAAATACACTTATAATGCCCTAAAAAATTCTTGAGTAAAAAACCAATGTATTTAAAATAAGGGACTCTCCTAAACAGAAACAGGCTAAAATAGCTGTATAAATAATAATGGTTAAACTTATTTTTAATTATTTTTGTGTGCTGTCCCTTATCATAGCAGCAGTATGATTTGTAGTCTTTGTAACACATGCTCTCTAAACTTCAGTCTTCCTTCAATTATCATCCCCCCAGATCTCGAATCTCATGTCTGTCTTGTAGCACAGTTCCATCAATGTCATAGATCAGGGATCTGCAACCTTCTTCTCTTGAAGAGAATAGTATGCTTGTTATTTATTTAAATGATTTTCAAGTAATCAAAAAATTATGTTCACAGCATTATTATAATAGGTGTCTCCATGGAGTCAGAAGACTCATTGCATTAGACCCTATATAAACAACTAGCCATTATTAAGACACTACCTATCATTCTTCTCCTTAAACTCATTCACAGATGAAGAACTTACAACCACCTCTGGCAATGCATTCTACCCATAAAAAAAGAAAGAAAAATTGTCATAATTCCATAATAAACAAACTGGGTGACTCCAGAATAAAAAAGAAAAAAAAGTGTTTACTAGTGGTAACATTGTTATGGCATAAGTTGAATTATGCTTATTTTCCAAGCATGCTTTTGATGAAAGCTTACCTGAATAGCACATTTGTTTTCTGTAGATTTCTGATAGATTGGGAGAGATAGTTAAGCATCTTCCCTCCCTTTTGATGTGTCTTTCTTACTAACATCGTATTATTCTATTGATATCAATATCATGAAATATTTTGGAGCTATAAATCAAACTATTTTAGTTTATTACTTTTTATTAAGTGACTTATTCATAAATCTGCATTTATTCTGTTTTTAATATCAGTTCCACATAACATTGCAGACCTTATAATAACACATCAGTGTTGAGTATATGTTGGGGGTGAAGGAGGGGGGGATAGGCGCAAATAGAGAAGGAATACACTGCTATTGTTTTTAAATAGCTGGAGTTTGTAGGCCTTAATAGATAATTTCTGAGAAAGGTTGTTTGAGAGGGGTGGGGAGTAGATGAAACGAAAGAGAAGGGAATGATGGGTATCATTTTATTGGAACTGAAATTCCTTATTTCCTCTCCTGCACATATAGAAGTATAGTATCTGAGACTATCTGGACAGTATTACAATATGTGTTTGTCATATTGCCTCTTCATTCCTTTCTTCCACTTTACCAGGCTGATTACATTGTAGCAATTTACTTATAGTTTTCATTTTACAGCCCTGACTGATATCACTTGCCTTTGAATATTACCAGTTTTATCATCTTTCCAGAATTCATTTGATGAAATTTGTGCACAGTAGTCCAGATATAGTTTTATGTTCTTGCTACTACTTATGCCCATACCATTCACTATTACAGCGGTCCCTCACTGTTCGACACTTTTGCAGTGTTCCCTGAACTTTATACTACTCGGAAATCTCTTTCCTCCTCCTCCTCTTGTCTCTACAGTTTATCTTCTTACCAATCCACAGCCTTCCATATTTTGGAATGCCCAAGTTTTTAATACCTCATACTTGGTTACGTTGAACTTATTTATTCGCTATACCAGCATGATTCCTGAGAACTCACCCTAACTTTTCATCATGGGCACTAAATGAAAATCTCTCTCACTCTGCAAACCATTCACAACTTATTGGTTGGATAGCATCAGTCTAAGTATGGAGTATGTTAAATATCATCACTCACCACTATATGTAACAATTCTGATTTTAACAGACAGCATTCTGCAGATTGAACCAACTAGTATGTTATCTAGTCCCATCTGTTGAAGTATTAATCTCCCATGTGACAATTTGCCAAATGCTATGTAGGATCCAGAAATTTTACAAGATATGCATTTCCTTTAACAGCTATCACCATGTTGTTTGTACCTTATTATAAACTGTTATGAAAGTAAGACTTAACAGTCCCCATGCTTCATTGAGAATCATGTCCTCTTCTAGTTAGTACTGTATACTTATCATGAATTGCTTCCCCAGAATCTTACCATCAGAGATGCAAACTAGTTTATTATTTGTAGTTTCTTCATTTTAGCATTACCTTTTTGAAAGTGGCATTGCCTTCTTTCCATTATTTTGGAATCTTTTAACCTGTATGACTCATTTAATAACTATAGCAAGAATTACCTTAATGCTTTAGTTGATTCCCATATATACATGGCCAGATTCTCATCATCTTACTAATATCTAAATCAGTGTTTCTCAACATTTTTTGGATCATGCCCCACCTCACCCTCTCAAAGATCTTGATGCCCCACCTCCAGTGGTGAGCTATAAGGGGCTCGTGCGAGCCCTTTGTTAAATTTTTCTCAAATTTGTGAGCCCCTTGTTCTTCTTGTTTAATAATCTTGTAAAACTAGAAAATACCACCGTGGAATGTATACATGCTACTATAATTGCTACTTTAAATTCATATGGATTTTCTCATAACTATATAAAAAATCATTTCATTGCATTTTGTTCTGATGGAGCTAGTGTAATGTTAGGAAACAAATCAGGTGTTGCAACCAAACTTCTAAAAATAATTAAAAATTTCTCAACATTGTGATTTGGCATTGCGCTCATCGTTTACCCTTAGCATTAGACGATTCGATAAAAAAACATTAAAGAAATATATAATTTTGAAATATTTATGGATAAATTATATGCTTTTTATCATCAATCACCAAAAAATCAAGGAGAATTAAATACGATTGCAAAAGACCTTGGTATCGAAATTTTAAAGATCGGCTGCATGTTTGGACCACGATGGGGAGCTTGCAGTTTACGAACGGCTCTTGCTGTGTAGAGAAATTACGCTTTATCCAAGCATTTCGCATTGAACGATAAATATAAGGGCCTTTTAAACCAACTTCTCAATTTGAAATTTTTAAAAGATCTAGCATTAATGATTGTTATCCTTCAGGAATTATCATAACTGTCAGAAGCTAAACAAAATTGCAACATAAGTATTATAAGGACTAAGTTAGGCTTTTTTTTTTTTTGCTCGATGATGCGAGCCCTTTGTTAAAATTTCCATAGCTCACCACTGCCCACCTCAAAGTCTCAAAGATTTTGATGCCCCCCCCCCTAGCATAATAGTCATCCAAGTTCTGAAAAAGAGTATAATATAAATATGTACATGTACATTTTCTAATTGCCCCATGTTGAGAAACACTGATCTAAATGAATTTGGTTTGAAGGGTGTAATTTAAATCTTATTTCGAATTGTCAAGAACCTTTATAAGGACTTTTCAACCGAATGTGAGCTAGCTGGTTGCCTCATAAGTTTAGTTGCTTCATCTGTAATTCTAATTAAACCAAACCACTACAAATTGCTTAATATTTCACTGTGCTATGGGTCATTCCTTCAACTCTTCTTTTCTTCTAGTGATAAAATTTGTTTTGCTGGATCATTAAATAGCTCTAGTAATGTGTTTTTTTGTCTTGCACTAGTCACTTTATTACCATTTTTATTTCATATTTTTGTGGTTGTTCCTTCTCTGATTTGCCATAATACTTGGTACATTGTAAAATACTCATATATGCCTCACTGGTGATTTTTTGTCAAATAAAACTTGTCTTGAAAATCATTTATCACATTAGTCCCAGAAATAACAAAATAGGTAATTATTAAATAGCATTTTATCTCGTTTCACTGAAATTTCCAAAATATTACAGACTGTTTACTTTGATTATATAAAAATTAAAACACAAAGGGCAGTAGCTTGGTTGGGATTTTTTAAAGGTTCATCACTAAAGCATTTAAAAGGCTATGAGAAATTATTTGTGTACATTGTCAGGATGATTTGTTTGTGCTGATAATTATGGAGCATTCTGGTATAGTACTGATGTTGATTATCACTCATGTTGTTTAGAGGAGAAAACACAAGTGTAGGGATAATAATTAACTTTATTTAATTAATTATTATTAAAATATTATTATTATTATTATCCAGGCCTCCATGTAGTCAAGACTTATTGTGGGAGGTCCTTTCTAAGAAACACAAGTCTATCAAGACTCACCGAGGGAGGTCCCTCCTAGGAAACACAAAGTCTATCATACAACTTCTTAAATGCATTGACTGTTCTTGTTCTCACCACTCCATCATGCAATGCATTCCATGGTTCAACCACCCTCCATGCAAAGAATCCACTCCTCACCCTCTTTCGTAACTTCCAGGGATGGCCCCTTGTCATGACTCCTTCCCGCTGTTCAACCAAGCGAAAGAACTCCCCAGTGTCAACCCTGTAACCACCTCTCAACAGTTTAAAAGTCTCAATCATATCACCCCCTCCTTCTTCTATCCACCAAACTCTGCAGTCCAAACTCCCTCAGCCGATCCTCATAACTAACATTGTACAGTCCCGACACCATCTGTGTTATCCGCCTTTGTACCCTTTCCACAATTAATTTATCCCTTTCAAATTCTGGGGACCAGATCTGAGAACAATAGTCTAAGTGTGGTCTGATCAGAGTCTTATACAACAGAATGATAACCATTTTAACTCTGCAGGTCAGTGTCCTTCTCTTTATTGCAGCAATCCTCTGTGTTACCTTCACCACCTTTGCAATATGTCCCCTAAATTTCAGGTTTCTATCAATCATCAAACCCAGATCTCTTGTCTTTCCTACTTCCTCCAGTTTAACTTCTCCCATAGAGTATGCAGTGTCCCAACCCTCAAGACCTTACATTCTGCATTAAACTGATACCCTTATTCATTTGCCCATCTATCTAGCTTATTCAAATCCTCTTGCAGGGCTACCACATCTGCTCTATTACTAATAACCCTTCCCAGCTTCGCATTATCCGCAAACAAGCGAATATCTCCCCTTGCAATCCATGGACAATGTCATTGATATAAAGGTTAAACAATATAGGTCCCAGTACTGAACCCTGTGGAACCCCACTTGTAACCTTCTGCCTCTTTGATATTGCTCCACCGTACACAACACTCTGATACTTATTGGACAGCCAATCCTGAATCCAGTTGACTAATCTGACATCCAGGCCCATGTGCTGCAACTTGAATATCAGCTTATCATGTGGCACCCTGTCAAATGCTTTGCTAAGTCTAGGAAAATTCCAGTATATGCCTGTCCCTCATCTAATGCTCTTGTAACTTTATCATAAAAGGCTAGCATATTGCTAAAACAAGAGCTCCTCTAGACAAATCCATGTTGACTCTCACTGATAAGATTACCCTCATCTGCCCAATGCTGTATATGGTCCCTCACTACTTTTTCCAAGATCTTACTAACTACTGATGACACACAAACTGGCCTATAATTAGACATTTCTAGTCTGCTACTGCCCTTATGCAATGGCACTATCTTACCCTCCTTCCATTCCATGGGCACCTTTCCCACAGCCAGACTTTCATTGAAAAGCCAGGTCAAGGGCACTGTCAGTTCCCCAGCACATTCTCTCAAGATTCGTGGTGAAATACCATCCAGCCCCACAGCTTTATTAACATTCAGAGTACTCAGTATGTGGAACACACTCTCCTCCTGCACCTCTAAAACCTCGAACCTGCTCTATCCCTCTAGTATTCAAATTGACTCCTCCAGGATGAAATACTCCAGTAAAGTGTTCATTGAACAATTCTACTATGTCTTCTGCATCAGTCACTCTATTCCCATTTTTATTCCACAATGTCATTCTTCCACAGTCATTTCTCCTCTTACTGGCCACATAGCTAAAAAATTCCCAATGATTTTCCTTGGGTCTAAGGGCCAATCTTTTCTCATATTCCAGTTTTGCCTTCCTTACCATACTAGTCACTCTTCTGGCCTATGTCTTATATTCTTCATACATCTTGTCTTCACCTGTCTCCTTATATCTCTTTTATAGCCTCGTTTTCTCAAATAAAATAAATTTATTTTAATTAATTTTTATATTTATTAAAATATTTTCCCTTGGTCACTCAGGTGACCAGATAGAGAAGGAAACATAATATGATTGATACTTAAATTGGTGAGAGGATCCTATCAGATGTATAGGAAATGTTGCACGAGGTAATAGGCAGCAGGCAAATGCATTTTTCCAGGGGGTTCTATAAGATCATATGAGTATATTGTGGATGTTCTTTGTCTTCTAGTCTTTCCAGACTACAGTCTAGTATTTATGTCTTCTCTTATGGACCAGCAAATCACACAGCTGCTCTCATACATATCTTGTCTGGTATTAAGAATTCCAAGTGGAATGATATTTAAGACTTCCATATCTCATTTCCTTGGTTGGATTATTGTTTTTGGTCATTTGATTCATTTGGTCATTCATGCACTGAGCATATCAATTCCATACCAGTTCTTATTGGCATGGAAACATTATGTTCCCCATTTCTTTAAATGCTCACTCCTTGTTCTAAATTATAGTTCTCCAAGAAGTATGCCAAGATCCTACAAGAGAAGAGCTTGGCATATCACAGTTTGCTTTAATCAAATTCTCCATTTGTCTTTTATGTTTATGCCTGAAATAGTTGTAAAAACAAACTATAAACACATCCAAATCTGATTTGGAAAGGACTAAAAGCAGGAAAAAACTTGAATTATGTTCAGGTCAGAGTCATGTTTTTTTTTTTTTTTTTTACCAAAACTGTTCATCATAATTATTGTCTAATGGAACCATCTAAATGCAAGAAATGAAAGTTTTAAAAGTTTGTAACTTTCACATTCATTTGAGTGGTTCCATTGCATCATTACTCACAAAACAGCCAGTCTCTAGGAGTCTTACTTTATTTTCTAATTCTTGTATAGATGATCTTGGTAAATGTCTACTTGGTAAAGAAACAGTGTTTCTCAACGTGGGACAATTTGAATATTTTTTTTTGGGGGGGGGGAGGCAATTAGAAAATGTACATGTGCATATTTATACATATTTATACTTTTTCAGGACTTGGCTCAGTATTATGCTAGAGGGGGGGGGGCATCATAATCTTTGAGACGCTGAGATGGGGCATGATCCAAAAAATGTTGAGAAACACTGACTTACACCATTACAAATGCACAATATTCAGTGTCCCTTTAATTTTTTTTTCCAAAAAAAATTTCACTAGAAGGCGATTCATCATGAAAGGAATCTTGTTTGAACTGGATTCCAAAAAGTCTTCTGTTCCTTGTGGCATTTCTCTAATTGTACGAAAGGTTTGTGCTCCTGCTCTGTGTTGCCTTTTTGATCGTCATCTAAAATGACTGTTCAGTTTGAAATGACTGGTATGGATTCTTCTACTAATCAACAAGGTATCATCTTGTTTATGTCACCTTCCTTTGGATAATTGCTATGGCCAAGTTTGGAAAATCTCAAGTGGTTGCTCTTCATATCTCTAAGACATTTAATCAAGTTTTGACACAGTGGTCCATCATGCAGTCCTTTCATTCTGCAGCTGGGTGGCCATTTTTCTGTCTGGATGGTTATGTGTGATGGTGGGCGGATCTTTATATTCATTATATATATATATATATATATTCATTTTTAATATAAACTGACTAAAACCCGAGAATTATAACAAATTGAGATTTATTTGAAAACGCAACATGTTTCGTCGAGATTGACTTCATCAGGCGTTAAGAACATAGAAAGATATTAAAAGACATTGAAATAAACATTGAGACACTCTAAAGCTATACAATTATAAAGTTACGATATTCAACTGTAAATTACAGTTATTATGAACTTGAGCTACAGGCCGTGTTAAAGCTCTGTTGTTGTACACTTGTACCTGTGTGGAACCACGCGATCTCCAGTATCTGATAGTAGAGCTAAAAGACTCAGGCAAATTATAGCTGAGATTATTGTTCATATGAAGAGGGTCCAAGGCGATTTCTTTTGACTCTACAATGCGGCGTTCTACTCATCATGGCAAATGTGTAGGTTTGACGTTGTTGTCCAATTTACTTCATGTTGGCGGCTTTCGTTGTTCGTGTTTATTGAAAACAGGACATGGCCTGACAGGGCAGTTGCTCTGGTTCTCTTATAAGCAATGATCCTCTGGTGCTCCTCGAGACGTAGGAGAATAGATTTCTCCGTTTGGCCATAGTGAGGTTTTCTGCACTCACATGTGACTTTGTATACATCTGGAAATTGCAGAAGGTTGTGAGATTGTTTATAGTTGTTGAAACTTGATCTTATTTTTGGAAGAGTCGAGAAGCACGTTTGTATGTTAAATTTCTTTAAGATTCTACTCAGTTTTTTGGATAGTGTGCTGATATATGGCAAGGATATATAACCCTTGGAGTTGGTCTGTGTCTCTACGTTGCTACGTTGACGGTGGGATAACTGTTTGTTGATACTTTTCAACGAGTAGCCATTGCTTTTAAAGGTCCATTTAAGATGTTGTAGTTCTTTTTTTAGTTCTTCTTCATCTGATAGTACAGATCTTGCACGATTCGCAAGAATTGATATAATACCCAACTTTTGCGCTGGATGGTGATGTGAGGATGCATGCAAATATCTGTCTGTGTGTGTTGGCTTTCTAAATATAGAGACTTTTATTGATTCAGGCGTCTTAAACAAAAAAATTTAAACAAACACAAGCTAATCAGAAAGTTCAACTTACTGAAGACAAGAAAGGTCTACTCAGAATAATTGTCATAACAGACTTAAAAATTTGGTGATTAACAAATCGTCTTACGTGCTAAGTCCCAATGAAGAGAAAATTCTCGAAAAAGGTCTAAATTTTGTATTGGCACCAAAATGCATTCCTAAAGAACTACTTTTAACTAAGATGAAGAAAGCAGCTTCGCTACTTCCTACTGCAGACACAAGTTTACTTCGCATAGAAGCAATTCTTGCAATCAATAACGCAAAACCTCCTTCTGATAATATATCCCCTGGTGAGAGACTTGCAATTAAAAATCTACGGATTAACAAGGACATCATCATCTTAAAAACTGATAAGGGGAATGCAACTGTAGTTCTAGATGAAACAGACTACCAAGAAAAAATCTTAACATTGTTAGAGTCGGATAGTTATTCAGAATTTGAAAGAGATCCAACAAGAGAAATACACAATAGAACCAATAATCTCCTACAAAAGACCACAGAAATTCCACGAAATACACGGCTTTCCATCCGTTCTTTACACCCACTGATACCAAGGCTTTATGGTCTCCCTAAGGTTCATAAAGAAAACTATCCACTGAGACCTATAGTAGACAGCATTGACTCACCCACCTACAGTTTATCTAAATATCTCACGTCATCGTTAAAAGTTTATGTGGGAAAATCTTCTTATATTAAAAACTCAACAGATTTTATCTCTAAAATCAAGGACTTTAAACTCAAATCTTCTGACACCTTGGTGAGCTTTGACGTGGTAGCACTCTTTACCAACATTCCGACATAAGAAGTTCTCCATATTTTAAAGAACAAGATTTCAAATAAAATGTTCTCTCTACTATCTCACTGTGTAAACTCTGGCTATTTTGAATTCGAAGGTAAACTATATAAACAGGTCAAACAGTTAGCTATGGGAAGCCCCCTCTCTCCTATATTAGCCAACATTTTTTTCGAGGATTTTGAACAAAAGGCAATCTCCTCTTTTATTTTAAAACCAAGAATTTGGCTTAGATATGTGTACTATATATTCCTCATATGGGAGCATGGTATTGAGAATCTTCACAGGTTTCTCAACCATTTAAACAATCTCCATCAGGATATAAAATTGACCATGGAGATTGAAGAAAATAGTTCCCTCTATTTCCTTGATATTAAGCTCACCAAGAAGCCTGAATCAATAAAAGTCTATATTTAGAAAGCCAACACACACGGACAGATATTTGCATGCATCCTCACATCACCATCCAGCGCAAAAATTGGGTATTATATCAACTCTTTTGAATTGTGCAAGATCTGTACTATCAGATGAAGAAGAACTAAAAAAAGAACTACAACATCTTAAATGGACCTTTAAAAGCAATGGCTACTCTTTGAAAAGTATCAACAAACAGTTATCCCACCGTCAACGTAGAGACACAGACCGACTCCAAAGGTTATATATCAGCACACTATCCAAAAAACTGAGTAGAATCTTAAAGAAATTTAACATACAAACGTGCTTCTCGACTCTTCCAAAAATAAGATCATGTTTCAACAACTATAAACAATCTCACAACCTTCTGCAATTTCCAGGTGTATACAAAGTCACATGTGAATGCGGAAAACCTTACTATGGCCAAACGGAGAAATCTATTCTCCTACGTCTTGAAGAGCACCAGAGAGACATTGCTTATAAGAGAACCAGAGCAACTGCCCTGTCAGGCCATGTCTGTTTTCAATAAACACGAACAACGAAAGCCGCCAACATGAAGTGAATTGGACAACAACGTCAAACCCACACATTTGCCATGATGAGGTAGAACGCCGCATTGTAGAGTCAAAAGAAATCACCTTGGATCCTCTTCATATGAACAATAATCTCAGCTATAATTTGCCTGAGTCTTTTAGCTCTACTATCAGATACTGGAGATCGCATGGTTCCACACAGGCACAAGTGTACAACAATAGAGCTTTAACACGGACTGTAGCTCAAGTTCATAATAACTGTAATTTACAGTTGAATATCGTAACTTTATAATTGTATAGCTTTAGAGTGTCTCAATGTTTATTTCAATGTCTTTTAATATCTTTCTATGTTCTTAACGCCTGATGAAGTCAGACGAAACATGTTGCGTTTTCAAATAAATCTCAATTTGTTATAATTCTCGGGTTTTAGTCAGTTTATATTAAAAATGAACATATCCCAACACCGAGTTAATAGTAGTAGTCATATATGTGTTTGTGTGTCTGTAGAAAGTTTTTTACCTTAGGTATAATATATGTTAAAGATACCAAGCTATTCTAAACCTGGTTTTACTCCATTTCCCAAATAAGCAAACAGACAAATAAGTCACGTTTGCGTCTGCACGTAGTGTGAGTCTAACTGACCCACAAGGTAGTGCAAGTCTAGGCAACTCGTGGTATAAGCTCTGATCACTATTCTTAATATTTACCCTTAATGCAAAGCCCATCTCCTTGAGGAGATGTATGATGCTATGCATTAAAGGCAAGGGGCCACTACCCAGACCGGTTTCGACCTTTATTGAGGTCTCATCAGTTTGAGCCAGGCTTAGAAATACTAAGGTTAAGTAATGCATATATATATACAGGGTGTTCGGGATAAATTTGACCGTTTCGTAAGGAAAAAGAAAATCTTCTTTGTATCTATTAAATTTAATGAATTGACAAAAAACATTACAGGCAGAGTTAATTACAATACTATCAACAAGATTTACTCAAAATAACCACCATTAGCATCGATCACAGCTTCAATCCTGCTTCGGAACCTCGAACAAGCTGATGCTACAGTCTCCCTGGGAAGGGCCGCAAAAACTGTTTTAATTTTATCCATTAACTGGGCTTTTGTATTACTGGAAGTGCGATTGGTGTCTTTTTCAACTGCGCCCCATACAAAATAATCCATGGGGTTAAGGTCTGGGGAGTTTGGAGGCCAAACATTTGGACTGGTGAAGTCGTAGAAATTTTCAGACAACCATTTTTGACTTTTCCCAGAGGTGTGGCAAGGGGCCGAATCCTGCTGCCATACATACGGCCTACCATTGGCTACCCTTGTTATCCAGGGCTTGACTACAGTTAGCAACTCCACGAACAAAGCCCGAATTCCAATGCCAGGGTTCTTCAACACCTGTTCCTGCAGATTTGCGAGGAATTCTGCTGTACGAACGCAATCAGATCGCCTGCTAGGGATCTTTCTTCTTGCTACATCCTCGTAGTCACCATTGCAAGTCTCTAGTTCATGCCTGATTGTTTTTACTGTATTCAGGGAGCATTGGGCAGCAGTCGTAATATCCTTATTTTGATGGCGGGCACGAATCATCATGATACAAGTTATTCTCTTCCATGATTCAGGTGGGTTCCAGCTATCCATCCTTTCTGACATCTTGTATATGAATGAAGAAGGGTCCAAACTTTTAAATGAAGAGAAGTGTGTGTTAATACATGTAACTTAAGGAAAAATATAATTAATTATAAATATGTCAAATTTATCCCGAACACCCTGTATATATAGGCTATTTTCTTTCACCTATTGTTGACTTTTTCTAATTGACTGCAGATCCAGTCCACAGCACGTCTCTTTCTCATTTGACAAATCTTACACCATACAAATCAAATTCTTCCTAATATTAACTTCTACCTTAAATTCGATCTCTAAACTGTTCCTTGATGGGATTCCGATACATTGTTAATTTTGGTGCCATTAAAACTCATCTCTGTCTTATTTCTTGCAAAGAAGAACCCTTTCAATGTTACTTTTGATATTGCTCAAATCTCTGCACGAGATGACATTTCTTTTCTTAGGATAGTTTTGGTCTCATTTCTTTCTTGGCTTAAACATATTGCAAGAATCACCTCTTCAGTATCCAAGAAATTATTATTATTATAATACAGGTATCTCCTTAGAGTCAGAAGACTCATTGCAGGAGACCAATTATTCACATTATCATACCTCTCCTTTAACTTAAGCCTGCCTGGCTGACCGAGTGGTTAGCATATCAGCTGTCCAGCCAAAAGGCTGCAGGTTTGAATCCTGCCGTGGGCATGGATGTTTTGGATTGCCTGTGGGAAAACTAGTGGTGGTGATGGTTGGTGGTAGATGGCGTTGGTGTAGTTGCGGTTAGTTGTAGTTGGTGGATTGAGTGGTGGAGAGCTGTAGAGCAGGTGCCTTCCTACGATGAGGCTATGGACTCGCTGGAGGTGTCAAATAATAATAATAATAACTCATTCACTGTTTGAAGACAGCTACCACCAGCAATCATACTTTTTTACAAAAATCATACTAAAAAGTAGGCCTATTTTGCTAACCCTCACTCTTATACAGTTTCCAGGGGTTATCCCTTGTTTACTCCTCTCCTATCATGTACTGAAAAAACATCTGGCATCACTCCTAGTAAATCCCTGTAACAGCTTATATTCTTCTATCATGTTCCCTCTTTTTTGCCTGTCAGCTCAGCTAGTTTTTAAAGCCCAGAAACCTTCAGTCTATTTTCATAATGAGCATTACATCTGACCACCATATTGGTCATTTGCCTCTGAATATTCTCCTCCACTTTATTCCCATGGAATCCACTCAGCCATATCTATACACAGTAAGCCAGATGTGGTCTTATTAAGAAGAATAATCTCCTCCTTCCCACTTATCAGTATTCTTCAACAATGACATAATCTAATGCACTGTATTTTCCCACATTTGCAGTATGTCTTCTGAACTTCAACTCCCTGTAATTCAATTTCCAGCAGTTCAGTTCCATCAATATAGTAAACAGTTTGTGATATGTTTATGTTAAAATGCATGACCTTACACTTGGCCATGTTAAACTGTAAGTCGTTTCCTTTATCCAATTCAGCTGTCACTTTATTATGAAAAGTAAACAAATTACTAAATCTACCCAATTATCACTTATCACTTTCCTATCCACCCACTCTTGAATTCTGTATTTTATCAACGTCTGCATTACCTTAACCAACACTTTTGAGATACTGACTGGTCTGTAATTTGCTACTTCTATCTTGGAGCCTCCTTTATGCATTGGAAATATTTTGAACTCTTTCCACTCCACTGATACTTTCCTAGAACTGAGGCTTAAATTAAGCAACTTGGTCAGAGTATGTGCCACTTCCTTTGGTATTCTCATAACATGCAGGCTGATATATCTTCTAATCTCATGGTTGTTTTTCCCTTTCAGTTGTTTCCGACCCTAGGTGACTTTGTAGGCATTGTCCATAAAGTGTGCCTGGCGAACTTTTTATGGGATAGTTCACAGTTGCTTTCCCTAACTCCCCCAGTTTTATCTGGGCTCAGGACTGGCATATGGCTGGGAGGTATTCATGACTGTAATCCAAGTGTGTTCATGGGGCCAGTTTGCCAGTTCTGGGGGATGAAAAACCCGAGTTTCCAGGTGAAAAAAAACCCTATCTCCATATGAGACCAGATAAAGATTCCTCATGTTACTGACGGGAATCGAAACCCAAGTCTTTCCGACCAAAAGGCTTCGTCTATACATTTTGGAAAATTATGTAGACAACTACCGTGTTTGAGTTAATTTGTTTCCATAATTTTCCAAAATGTATTCTGATCACCGTGTAAGCCTAAAAGAATGGCTTCGTCTATACTGACTGAGCTATGGAGGCTCTTCTAATCCCATGGCCCTGTTCATATTAAGTTCTGCAAATACCCTAAGCACCTTCAATTCATCAACCTTTATTTTACTATCAGTCAGTGTCACATCTGGCATTACCTCTGGATGATACACGATTGCAAAATGATCATTCAGTTAGTCAACTATTTCATTTACTTCTGTTACCTTCATAAGATCAGCACTTTCTAAAGTCAGCCTTCTATAGGCATTCTTCCTTTTACTTATCACATAGCAAAGTCTTTTGGCCTTATCAACTGGCTTCCTCTCATAATTAGCTTTGTCCTTCCTTACCAGACAGGCCACCTTACTTGCCTGTGCCTTGTATTGGTTATGAGTATGCTGATCACCTTTTTCTTGCATTACAGCTAAACATCTGGAGTGATTTTTGCTGTAAAATATTTCCTTCCAAGTAAATTGTACTGTGGCGAAAGTTTTATATTCCTTCCATGACTGTTTCTTTTTCTACAATGCCTGATAATGATGCTATTAATCCATCTAATACCTGACTGATTTATCCTCCTGAGTCTGGGTCTAGTCTGATACCGCTTTCTTCAAATGCCCCTTGACCATCTCCCATGCACTGCCAACATCTCCCTTTGAAATTCTTATGACATGGCACTGCCATAAGCTGTCAACTAATCTTTTCATAATTACCCACTTTATAATTCCGCATATGTTCCTTCTTAACAGAAAACTCTGCTTGCCTGGCAATCTCTCAGATCAAGGCCACATAATCGCTTTCCCCAATGGAGGTATCTTGGCTAGATTGGTCACTGCTGTTCTCTGATAGTATGACTATATAACACTCTTGAATCTTATTTCCCTTTTGCTACATGTTGTCTCAGTCATCTTTTAGTTGCAGTATAAATTTCATTTCCTTCCCTTCCTGTGGCCATTCCTTCTTTTAGTCTCTGCCCAGATCCTCCAAAATAATTACTTGACTTGCACTTATCCTCCTGATGTACTTATGCATGTACATCATGTATGTCATAGGTGGCCAACAGCAGTCCTGTGGGCAGAATGTGGCCTGACGTGATTTTGTGCAGCCCACGGCAGGATAAAAACTATATTAAATTATATGTATTATCAATTTAGCTATTAGTTTCGACCTCAGATTTTCTGATTGATATACTAGTTATATTCATTATTTCTGATGACGGAAATAATTTGTATTCTTGACACGGAATTACCTTCAGGATTTGTTACGAATATTGTCATCATCATTGAAAATTGACTTTGATGAACTTGTTGCCACTCATGAACGCCGACAGTGTTCTCATTAAGTTGTGTTACAAGTATAAAAAACAGAAATATGTAATAAAATTTAATTTAACAACTTATATTTAAATCAATCAAATATTTTATATTGTTCTCCCAGTAGTCAAATGATTTAACAAATATAGTAATTCAATACATATAACTATTGCCTTGAAAAAATGCAGAGTTTATTTTTATTTAAATTCTGTCTAAAAGTGTGCGGCCCTCGACACTACCACTCATCATATATTGGTCCTTGTATAGAATGAAGTTGGCCACGCCTGGTGTATGTACTCTTTTTTGGCTTTAATTTTACTATCATTAGCAAAACCCTGCCATTCTGTTGTCCCTGTGACTGCATCATCCTCAGTCAACCAAGTCTCTCTGATGCCTATAACCTTAGCGAAGTTGAGCTAACCATTGCCAAAATCTCCTCTCCCTTATTCTGAATAATACTGGTATTAGTATACATAAACTGCAATGTCTCCCTTCATCCCAAAACCTCCCTTATATCTTGTGTTGATTATCATATACAAGTTAAGAATATAGTATGCTATGTTTGGCATCATGTGATCACTCTCCCACTTATTCATTTCAATATTGCTTGAATCCATGCCCACCTGCTTTCTTTACCCCATTCTAGTTTCTAGTTTCCCTGTATTCTGAACTCCTCTGAACTGAACAATTCTTTCTCAAGATTCCTGACTCCGAATCCATTCAGATGCAAACCATCTGCCTTATATAAATCCTTCATTCCATCAAATTCACTCCACACTCTGCACACCATTCTTTCTGTACAACTGTGCACTGACTCATCCACATTGATAGCTTTTCATCTCAGCTTACCTCTATCATACCATGACAGCAGACTCATAACTTTCTTACTCTTCTTATTTGCTTGTACCAGTTACCCTTTCTCATCTTCTCAGATACAATTTTTGTCACTGCTAGATCATTAATATCAGCTAAAATGATCATCTCTTTCACCTTTCCTCTGTACATCTTTACAGCATCACTAACATCCTTAAGCTTTAGCTCCAGGGGAAACATGATTTCGTTACTCTCGTCAAGCATTCCTGTTATCATGGAATTTGCCATACAACATTTGACCCTTATTCTCCTTTTGCTCTTTCTTACTCTGCTTTCTCTCCTCTTGCATCTCACCCTTTTGCTCCCATGTCATACCACGTTTCTCCTACCTTTCAATTTCTCATTTGTTTTGTTCAGAATTCCATGTAAGGGTGCTGTCTCTTTCATTATCATCTGGTTATTTTCTTCATTTTCCATCTTTTCATTCTTACTGCCACTCTTACCGCATGCATGCTCACCACCAATCTTTGCCATTCACAATCACCTTTTCTCATATTCTGTTGTTTACCTCACCACTATTGTTATTCTTACTCTTCCCACACTGCTGGCTCTCATTCTTGAAACAAACACTTCTCACACACACACAATCACCAGTTTTGTTTTTTTTTCTATAAATCTTTCATTCTATGAAGCAAATGCATTTCACACATGCTGCAGTGAACAAAATCATGCATACTGAAATTTATGCCATATGCTATATGTAACAAAAAAAAACAAGCAAATGACCCCTTTCAAGCAAACAAGCAGAAACTCATATAGAGTGCGCTCTATAGGAATTCAGATTAAGCTTTACCAAGTTTTGATGTATTTGATCACTGATATTACATAATTATCAATGTTTTTATCAGAAATCATTATTTCTTCATCATGTAAGATGCAATAAAGGTTCTTCTTCCCTTTCCTCACTTTTCTGCCTTACCAATGATAATAATTCACATATGAAGCTAATGAAACTTTTGTTCTTCTGTTGGCAGATCCATATATCCAGCGCCGGCACCTAGTATTTTTCTTATGTGTGCGATTAATGTTCAGCGCCTTTCCAAAAAAAGTTTTTTTTTTGAATAAAGTGTGAATAAAATTAACAGGAAATGAAAACCGCTTTACAGTATAATGTTACCTACGGATTAGTCCTGCTTATACAAATTTTTTTACACGGAACTCAGCAATTAATCATAAGTTGATTTATGATACATCAAAAAATAAAGAACTATTTTAGGTATATTTTCGTAAATTTTAATCAAAAATTACAATGATATAATCGGGTCTAGATACAATTTCAGAATTTATTTGTTCATTTCCGGGAAGATCTGAAGGGGCCTGAATGGAAGAAGACGTACATTCATTGTTCGTTTAAACTCTTATCTCATATTTTTTGACATCTTTTAGGCGCCTGTGTATATTGTACACTTCGCACACGCCACTAGCCGGGCCTGCATATATTCAATATCAGAGAAATATATTTAGCACCTGGAATTATTTTTTTGCCTTAAAATATTTCCTTCCAAGCAAATTGTACTGTGGCGAAAGTTTACTCATTAGCCTTGTAAATCCTTCAATTTCAACAACTGACTGTGGCAAATATGTCATGTTATTCAGTGTAATCATTTCACCTATGATGTAATGCAAAGATTTTGCATGATTGTCATCTACATCCCATTTTTTAGATTCTTCTGTAATGTCAAATATTATTTGCTGTTTTGGGTTGATTTACTTCAGATTCTAATTGCTTACTTATTCTTGCATTCTAGTTTGATACACCAGTTTCATGTTTTGTTTTACAAATTTGTTTCTATGCTTGTTTTACAAATTTGTTTCTATGCTTGTTTTACATGATTAATCATGCTACATGCATTTTTTCCTGTACAACCCAGAGATGTTTGCTGAAAGGTCCAAATATCATTTATTTTTATTATTCATGGCCAAAATTGTACTTTTTTCAGTATTTTAAGACTGTATAATATAAGCTAAAATAAAAACACAACACCAAATTAACTATCTATAGCAAGAGAAATGAGCTTAGTATGCAGCCACGCAAGATAAGGGGTAGCTTTTCCCAATTTTTTTCATTTATTATGAATATATAACAGGAATTTTTCTGCTTTGGCCAACAGAACATCGAATCGTTACTTTTTCTTCTTATTATTATTAACATCTGACCTCCATGGAGTCAGAGACTCGTGGAAAGTACACACTATCACACTCAGAGCTCATCCAACTATGCCTTAAACTGATTCAATGCGTTCACATGTGGATGCATTGAATCAGTGTCCACATATGAACTTTTCTTACTCATCTGCTCACACTCTTCTTGTACATTTTCCAGGGATGCCCTCTTGTTTTACCTCCTCCCCTCCAATTCTATGAAAAATTTCCATGTCACCCTGATAACAACATCTGACTAACATATCTCTCAAGCATGTCCCCCCCCCCCCCCTTCCTCCTCCATGAGGCTTTGCAACTTACATTACTGATCTGTCTTCATACTCCACATTCCAAAGACTACTTACCACCTTTGTGAATCTTCTCTGGACTCTTTCTAACATATCCTCATCACCACGAAAACCCAATAACCATTTGTGCTCAATAATCCATATGAGGCCTGATCAAAGCTTTATACAGTGGAATCATAACTTCTTCATTTCTGCATGTCAAAGTCCTTCATATTTGCCATTATGTGATGTGATTGATGACCTCACAACTTGTGCAATTTGGTCCCTGAATTTCACGTTATCGTCAATCACCACTCCAGATATCTAATCTCCTCTACTTCCTTTAAAGTTTCCCCACAAAGTGTATACTTTGCATCCCATCATTGCTTACCAAATTTCAAAATCTTACACTTCGCAACATTGAACTGACAGTTATATTTACATGCCCATGCTTACAATCAATTCAGGTTCTTTTGTAAGGTCATAACATCTGCTTGTGACTGCCTTGTTCTCCCAAATTTTTCATCATCTGCAAACAGTTGAATATCACCAGTTAAACCCATCCCAATACATCCCAAATATCATTAATATACAAATTGAACAACAATGGCTGCAATACAGAGCCCTGCAGCACACCACTAGTGACTTTTCTCTTTTGGGCTATTGCAACTCATATACACATTTCTGATACCTATTTGACAACCAATGACCAATCCAACTCACTAGTCTGTTACCAATCCCATCTGTTTAGTTTAATTAACAGCTTATCATGTGGCAGTGTATCAAAAGCTTTTGCAAAATCTAAGTATACCACTGTATATGCATTTCCCTTGTCCAATACATTTGTCACCTAGTTATGGTACATAAGTTAGTAAAACACAATCTCCCCTTAACAAACCCATGATGACAAGCACAAAGAATACTACTGTTATCAACCCATTTCTGTATCCTACTTCTCAACAGTAGGATACAGAAATGGACTGATAACAGCAGTATTCTCTCCAGTACCTTAACCACAACTCTGGTATTCAGGTTGGCCCATAATTTGTAACCACAGCCTTATCACCACCTTCATGCAGTGGAACAATTTTGCTTTCTTTCCACTCTCTTGGAACCTGTGCTGCTGTTTCTGTTGTTGTTGTAACTTATTAAAGAGGCATGCCAGCTACTGTCAATTCTCTGGAGAATCCCTTAGGACATGTGATATGTCATTAAATCCTGTTGCCTTACTGACATCAAATTTTTGTATTTCCTCACATACCTCCTGTTCACTCACAATTAAGTCATCCTCTTCTGTCTCTTCTACATCTGAGTTTTTCATGATTTCACCGTGATCAGGATGAAACACCCTTATAAATTGATCACTGAATACCTCAACAGTGTCTTTTGTAGCAGTTACCATTCTACCGTTTTCATCCATTAACTTCATCTTACCGTTATCATTCTTCCTTCAGCTTGCCACATATCTGAAAAACCCTAGGGTTTTCCTTGGCCTGATTTCCTAATTTCTGCTCATACCATAGTTTTGCTGTTCTTATCAGCTGAGTCACTTTACTAGCCTGCTCTTTATACTCCTCGTGCAATTGATTGTTATTTTATTTTATAAATCTTCACCCTGAAATGCAATGCTATACTATGGTCTACGAGTGCAATGCCTTTGCCATAATAGGCCAGAAAGGCCGAAGTCAAAATACATCAAGATCTATTCCCACGCCAGTACAAGGTATTCTATAAGTCATTTGTTGGTGACGATGCCAAACCACAAGTGTGCTCTGCAAAGCTCCAAGCGACAAGATCTTAATGTCTGCCAAAGTAATGCCTATAGAAGTCAAGTCTTTGTAACTCTCATTGCACCATACCCCACAAAGGGAGATGGTAGTACTAGTGAAATGAGGAGCTGCCCCAAACTCCTCTTCAATCTGTCAAGCAAGATCTATATTCTGCCCATAATATAAGACCTTTTTCCTATGACTGATAACAAGTGGGTGCCCAGTACCCACTATCTGTGCATCAATAACCCAAACTTTTTCGTCCTTCTTTGCAATTAAATCAGGTTTCTAATACCTCCTATAGTGCGTTTCAACCGCAGTCTCCCAACCTTTGTTTTTCAATCGGTTATTTAATATGGAGACCACTGCATCATGCTACTTCACCCGAAGCAGCATGTGTTTGTAAACAATATTGGACAATATGAGAAAGGATTTCACTGTAGCAGCAACCTGCCCTACAACCTGTGTCATCTCTGCTACCAGAGGTTATGCGGGCCCTTGTGGGTAGGGCATTGATCCTAGCCCTGATTAAGTCAATAAATTCATAACCAGGTAGGCATCTAGTATCCTCCCATACCCATTGATGCTGGGGAGGCACTAGATTAGATCCATAAAGTGATGCATCATCGACAGAGCTATATAGTTGTGTAGCCCATTTCTTATGCTCTGCCGATGCAGTCTCTGTCAGTTGACCTTGATACTTGGTCCACCCTGTAGTATGCCAAAAGTCTTCCTGGATAACAGGACAATGAATTGCATCGCTGCAAATTTGAGAAGTGGATATTTCTAATTTCTTTTTCTATTGTAACGGAGGGGTGGGATAAGCCAGCAGAGGGAAGGGATACCAAATCCACTGTCCTTCACCTTGGCATGAAAATAGGCAACAGGAGAACGAATGGCAGCACAAATAACCCCTATCCATACAGAACAGTATTGGACATAGGTATGCCCAAGTATCAACTTATGATAGTACCTAAGGAGCAAATAATTTGAAAGGAGGAAAAACCTTTGTTGGGGTTCTAAAGAGAAGGGAATAGAAGACCGTCTTTTTTGTTGTAAAGAAGTTACCAAGGTATCTCCATTCCTCCAGGACAGTAGGGCAATGCAGTGCCCTATCATACAGGAAAAACTCAAGATTTTTAACCTTTAGCTTCTTGTCATGCCCGAAGGGACAAGTGCCAATGAGCAGGATTTCACATTTATGGTTAGACCCCTAACATGAAAGGTTACTGCCCGGTGAAGGAGTTCCTACAGGCCCACCTTGGTGGCACCCATGAGAATAAGGTCGTCTGCAAAGGCCATAGCATTAAAAGAAGAAGCATCAAAAGAGTAACCAGTATTGTTAGGTAAAGAACGAAGAAATTCATCAATGATGCAGTTGAAGAAAAAGGGAGATAGAGGCCTTGACGATCACCCTGAACTGCAGGAATATAAGTTGCACAGGCCCCCTATGAAAGAAAAGAATCTGGACAGAATAGATAGTGCTCTTAAAATAGCAGAAAGAGAAATGCTATCAAAGGCTTTCTGAAGCTCCAGGGAAGCGGCTTAAGATGTTTGTTGGAATTAGAAAGGAGAGCAGAAAGAATATAGATGTTCTCAAGCACAGCCATCCAAAAGGACAAAGACTCTCTGCTGAATGTCATGTTGGATATATTTTTGCTATTATGATAAATTCTTCAACTTTATCATAAATATTATGATTTTATGATAAAGTTGAAGAAGAACAGGAGAAACTGTAGTAGGCCTGTAATCTGCAGCTCTACTAGTGGTATCATCCTTCCTTGGGATAAATATAGTTCTTGAGTAAATAAGGTGGAATAACTTTAGTTGATAGGAAAATATTCAGAAGATCTTGAAGGATCTGAATGGGCACTTTCCTTAAATGTGATACTTGAAAGCCATCAGGGCAAGAAGCTGAATTACTAGGGGTTAAAGCTGATACAATTTTTTCATGTGATATTGGAGAATAAATGGCTGATTTAGGGACAGACCCAAGTGCACAAGGCTGGTCTTGATCAGGTAAATGCAGTGTGTGGAGAAGACAGTACTCCTAAACTCCACAAAATCTTTGTGTTGTTCTTCAGAGGGAGGTGGAGATGGTCCATCTAGTATAGTCTATGCATACATCCATCCTGCGATTCTTCTTATATAAGTCTTGAATTTCTGGTAAGCCCTCTTCCTCAATCTCCTATGTGAAGACAGGCTTCAAGGCGCTAGGGATATCTTGGTTGTTGAGGCCGATGCTGTTGCTCAGAAAATACATTTTGGAGATATTCCTGAAGTTTTCTGGTGATATCATGCCCATTAAGATGAGCACGAATAATGTCTTTAAAAGTTGTATGATTATATTCTGCTAGAGGTTGATGGTCTAAAATTAATAAGCTGTTTGTAGCCTGCTAGTCTTTGATGAGGCAACACATCAGCTAAAGCCTCATTTAAGTTCCTAACACCTGCCAGCACCAAACGAACTTCATGGGCAGCAAGAATATGCTCTTCCTCCAAGCTCCAGAGTGCTTTAATGTGCTCAGTACAAATAGCAGCATTCACCTCAACAGGGTGTTTAGAAGAACGATGCACTCAAAGACCAACAGCAGAAGCAAAGGCATGATTGCATTGAGGGCAGATAAAATGATGAATGTCTGAAATTGCTGACCTTCTGGAGTGTTGATGACTTGTACCAGTAGAAAATAGTTGATTACAATTCTTGCAAGCACGTCTATGGCATTTAGGAACATTGAAGGGACGGGAGACATGTCATCAAACAAGTCCCGAACTTTGAAATCAATCTTCAGGTTTCCTGGATCCAACCAATCAGAGTCATACCTGTTATTTTCTTGATTATTGCAAGTGAGGAAACTAACCCATCCTGGGGTGCTAGCCCAAAATGAGAGGAATAGCGTAATGAGCCAGTTAGTCACTTGAAGGTGTCCAGGGTATGTCACGACGGGGCCACTCATTTCCGCACTTGTCTGGTGCTTGGGAACACTTGTGCTGCCTCCACAGTATCCTCTTCCAAATGTCATGCTTAATTCCTTTATTCACTCTTTTGACCTTCATTTATGTGGACAATGGTCTTTTGACCTTCATGCAGCATTTATCTCTCTCCTCCTTAACACATCCTCTCTCCATTCTATAGCTCCAAGCTATCTCCTGAGCTTTTCATAATCACCAGCCTTGTAATCTCACATATATCCTTCAGTGATAGATTTATCAGTGAAGTCTTCATATGGCTAGCCATAGCCCATGTGATCACTTCATGATCACTCTCATCAACTAGAGGGATGTGCAAACCCCACTGACAATCACATCCTCTAATGAAATGGTCAAATCTAAATTTCTTGTTTCTTCTGTGCCTTCCTTTATTTGCTGCCTAAGGTAGTTGTCTCTCAAGAACTCAAGAAATTCATTATCCTTATTCCTAAATGCAGTCCTACTCCTGTGCAAGTAGTAAAAAGGCATATTTCCTTATTATTAAAATATACTGGATCATCAAAGAGAAAGTTTTTCACTTGCTTAGTAGCCTAGTCATGAAGATATTACAATCTTCTACACAGTCTTTACTTACATTTGGGTAAAGGATTAAACCAAAATATAATTTCTAGTCAAATATAACTTGCCGTGTAATACACATCTTATAAATTTAAATCATCTTATATGATCTCTGCATCATCAGCAAACAGCTGGATATCCCTTTTCAAACCACTTTAACATTAATGTACTTGGACAACTGCTATGTAATTTGTACATTAATGTTATAGTGGTTTGAAAAGGGATATCCAGCTGTTTGCTGATGATGCAGAGATCATACAAGATGATTTAAATTTATAAGATGTGTATTACGCAGTAAGTTATATTTCACTAGAAATTATATTTTGGTTTAATCCTTTAGCCAAATGTAAGTAAAGACTGTGTAGAAGATTAAGTTTTAAAAGAGATATACCGTGAGTAGACATCGATACAAAATTAATAACGGAAAAAACTCACGTTATTAATTTTGTATCAATGCATAAAAGATTGTAGTATCTTCATGACTAGACTACTAAGCAAGTGAAAAACTTTCTCTTTGATGATCCAGTGTATTTTAATAATAAGGAAATACACTGTGCCTGCTCCTGCTTTAGTATGTTTATGTAATAGTTTCATGCACTACCCCATCACATGCTTTTGCAAAATCCAGCAGCATTATCCATTTTTATCCATTGGTCTTTATCCATTTTGTTTATCCAGATCAGCTGTCACTTTGTTATGGAGGAAGAGAAATTAAGGCAAGAATTATCATTCACATAACTGTGCTGTCTACCATAGAATATCGTATTCCTACCTACCCATCACAAACTTTTCTAATACCTGAGCCACCATCACCACTCTTGAAATACTGATCTATCTATAATTTGCTACCCCTGTATTGTAGCTTCTTTTATACCATGGGAACTGTTTTCCTCTTCCTACTCCATTAGGCCTAGCCAGAGATAAAACAATCTAAACACCCTTCTCAAAGACACTGCCTGTTCTCTTGCACGTCCTTGTAACACACAAGTTGTGTGTTACAGCTAGGATCCTATGGCTGTATTCACATTGAAATTTCATATTATCCTAAGCACCTCCAGGTTTTTCTACATTTTAAGATATTAATATTGGTCTCTGACACATCTGCCATGTTTGCTGTGTGGTGCAATCTGTGGAAATTCGAAAATGGGATCCTGGTAGGCACTACTTTGGCCGCTTCTTCAGCAAGATGAACAGTTCTGGATGGCCTGGCCAAGATCATTTGGCTAGTGCGCTTGCCTGCAAGGGTCAATGTTGTTGCAGAAGTCTCTCACTCCACGGTCCGGAATCCAAGGCTTGCTATAGTGCTGGTATAGCATCTAGGGTAGCCCTGGCATTCCACTCCCAAGCATAGTCATTTCTTGCTGGTCAGTGGGTGTCCATCTATGGCTTCATGATAGGTGGGGAGCTCTGGTGCCAAAGCAACTCCTTGAGCATGTCTTCTTCATCCTCAAATGGTTTAGGGACACCTTATAACAAAGTCCCAACCAGGTACTGATACCCTAGATACAGAATTTGGTAACAGAAGTAAGAAACAAAAGACATATGACACTCAGTGGTGAGCTATAAGGGGCTTGCATGAGCCCTTTGTTAAATTTTTCTCAAATTTGCGAGCCCCTTCTTGTTTATTTTTTTATATTTAAAAAAAAAATTTTTTTTTTTTGAAGCATATTAAGCAACAAACTCATATGGTAACATAACAAAAATTAGTGTATTCGGCAGTGTATAGATTATTTGGAATTATTGTTTTAACTCCTCTATAACGAATGCACCCAAGTTTGAAAATAAAATAAGTGCATGCGCTATCTTAATCCTTCTCCCTTCTGATAGCCATTCGTATGGTAAAACCAGTAGCCAATCAAATGTTTTATAAAAGATTATAAAAGATTTCATTCTTATTATATTCTGATAGTTAAAAAATGTTTTTCTTATGTAAGATAAATTAACACAGTTGATTGTGTGCAAACATTTCATGTTTAGATCATGAAATATTTCTTTAAAAATGAAAAAATTATAGCCTTTAGGGGTTGATTGTCCTCTCACATTTTTTGATTGGAATTTGTACACAAGCTGTATTAATAAAAGGTTTTGTGTGAAATACGGCTTTTTTTTTTTTTTTTTTTTTTTTCCTCGACGATGCGAGCCCTTTGTTAAAATTTCAATAGCTCACTACTGATGACACTAATATAAATGTACCAGTATTTTTGATCATTCACGCAACAGGTGAAAAGCCAGTAGGGAAAATATCACCCTTCTTTATTCAGAAAGGTTTAGAAGGACTGGCAGGACCTCCCACTGTTAAGAAATTATTCCGAGAAACTATTAGGAGCAACATCATTTGGTGACATACCAATCACAGTAACACCTTATAGAATACTGAATTCCTGTAGAGGAGTGATATCATAATGGGATCTCCTTGATGTTCCTGATGAGGAGGTATGTTCAGAGCTTAAAGATCAGGGCGTGATGGATGTGAGGCTCATCCTGATACATATCAATGGTCACCTGGTTCCAACCAGGAACATCGTCCCTACTTTTTAGACCTAAGTCTCCAAAATCTGTAAAAGCAGGGTATCTCAGTTGTCCTGTTAGTGTACATCCTTAATCTGCTAAGATGTTTTAAATGTCAGAAATATGGGCATGCCTAAACTGCGTGAGGTGGCTTTACCACCTGTGCCCGATGTACTAGTAAAGAGCATGATAACTAATTTTGCTCTGCAAAAAAAAGCTAAATGTGTTCAGCTGTCAGGAAGATCATCCAGCTTATTCTCGTGCATGTCAGAAGTGGAAAGATGAAAAAGAAATACAAAAAATTAAAACAGAACAAAACATATATCAGGATGCAAAAAGAAAGCTAGCCACCACCACACCTTCTCTGAGATCCTCGTATGCTGAGAAGGTAACAATTAAGAAAATGTCAACAGCAACACAAACTTGTATGTCTATTCCACCATCTGAAAATTTCCCCATACCTAAACTTTATGATCGCAAGTGCTTCTCTGTTGAGCACATCAATCGCATGACCTATGGTTTTACTCCAGAGACACCTCATCAAAAATGGTTCCATTCGATGAGAACCCAATTATTAAAGAATTTATAGCAAAGATATCACTTAAACATAAACCACCAGACATAAAGAAAAAAACTGATACTTTGGTATCCACTGAAAGTAAATTAAATTTGCCAAATGACCCTAACACATCAGAGGAAGCAATGCACACTGGTCATCCATTCTTCCCCAAAACTGTTGGTAAATATAAACTTGACAAAGGTAAGCCCTCAACCTCCTGAAAGCTGGACAAAATAATTGTTTTATTGAAAGCTAGACAAAACAATTTTCCTATTGTTTTGGCTTTGTCTATAAAGGCAAAAAAATAGGAAAATTTTTACAATTGAACTGTTGTGGTTTCACCAGAATATCGATGATATCAAGATTTTTTTGCAGAAACACAAACTTTTCTGTTTCTGTCTACAGGAAACATACTTAAGACTCAATGAGTACCCTATCTTAAAGAATTATGCAAGGACAGATTTGGAGGTGGTCCTGCTCATGGAGGAGTAGCTATCCTAGTAGGCAGTCATACTCCTTCCATCATGTGCAACTTAATACTGCTCTGGAAGCAATAGTGATTCGCTTATATGTGGGATTTCTTATTACAGTATGTTCAATTTATTTACCACCGGGTACCGAGTTAAATGAAATCTTGATAATCTTTTCTTACAACTGCCTAAACCCATACTTCTGATGGGTGACTTTAATGATCACAATACTTTGTGGGGTAGTGCCAATGCAAATAGATGAGGTTGAATCATGGAAAGTATCCTTGACAATAATGACCTCTCCCTTTTTGAATAATAGACTTAATACTTTCTTCCATATGCCTACCCACTCATATTCTGCAATTGATCTTACAATCTGCTCCCCTTTCATTCTTCCACTGCTCATGTGGGATGTCAAAGAGAACATATATGGAAGTGATCACTTTCCTGCTCTTTGCACAATGTCTTGACAGGAACTATGTTCACCCACATGGATGCCCATATGGAAAATGGACTAGACTGACAGTAACATTTCTTCTCATCTTGCAAAATTTAATGCTGATACCATCAGTCAAACACCTATCAATGAAGCAGTAAAGTATATAACAGAGTGCATTGTCTAGGCAGTAACAGCTTCTATCCCAAGAACACATCTTGATTTCCACTCTATCCAAAGCCTTGGTGGAATCCAGAATGCCAGACAGCTAAAAAAAGATCAATACAGAGCATGGGATATATTTCGTAGATATCCCACCACATCAAACTTAATAGCTTTTAAGCGTGCTTGGGCCAAAGCACATTATGTGAGACGTCAGAGTCAAAAAACAATCTTGGATCTAATTTACATCATCAATCAATGAAACAACTAATGCAAAAACTGTATGCAATAAAATCCGGAAGATGAAAGATAGATACAGAACACATCAGCTGTCTACCTTGGGACATAATGAATGTATCATCACAGATCCCAAAACTATTGCAGACACTTTGGGCTAAAACTCTGCCAGAATCCTAGCAACAGCCTCATACCATGACTTTTTAATACTAAAAGAGCAACAAGAGAAACAACGATTAAGCTTCTGTACCAAAGACATAGTGCTGTATAATAAACCATTTATTAAAGAGGAACTCAAAAGAGCTTTTTTTATTATCTCATCCTAGCCCAGTAGGCCTCGATGATCTCCATTATGAGATGATAAAGCACCTCCCATCATCTTCTGTGGATCTCCTTATTCTTATTATATGATAGAATATTTACAGAGGAAGAGTTTCCAGACTCTTGGAATAAGTCAATTATCATTGCTATCCCAAAACCAATAATGCAAGTGCTTTTCAACTGAAGATGGGGGTAGTTGGTTTTATGCAAAGGTTGCAAGGTTTTTCCTCCCAGAAACTGAGGTTTTCACCTTGCAAAACAGGCCAACTGGCAAGAAAACATTGCCTTATTTGCTTCACCTGTAAATCCAAAATAACCAATCAGTCTATCCGGTCTATGTTTAATCTTTTCTGTATTAATCTTTCCCCCCCCCCCCTTCCATATGTCATCCTGAAAGTCTATTATATCACCTCTTTTGTACTCATCTACTATGCTCAGCAATTTATATACCAGAGTTCTGATATTGCCTTAGCTACTTGTGTCCAGACAATTCATCATGTAGAAAATTAATCACGGGAAAATTCTTCACAAGAAAATTTGAAATCCTATTTCATGTCATTGCCATATATGAAAAAAAAAGAAAAATAAAGAAATTTTATGTATTATTTATTATTTTGATTATATTTAGCGTTCAGAAATTTTTTTATTCCATATAAAGTTATTAATATTTTTTCATACTTAGATACTACAGGCTCTGTAGATGGAATATTAATTTTTACAAAACTGGCATAGGGTGGTTAGGGAGAACGGACACCATATTTAAAAATATTTAGGGATAATAGTTATTTCCAACTAATATAGTTAACTACAAAGATAATAAGCCGAAAGGCTATTTTACCGGCGAATTTGTTAATATATTCCAGGTCTACCTACTCACTGATGAGACCTCAAAAAAAGTTGAAACCAGTCTGGGTAGTGACCTCTTCTCATAATGTAAAACAGTATTTATACATCTCTTAGGAGCTGGGTTTTACATTATGAGAGAATATTAAAGTTAGTGACGGAGCTTGCTCCACCTTTGCATGGAGTTGCCCTGGTGTTGTACTACCCAAGTGATCATTTACACTTGGTTCCGCCGATAGTTTTTTCGGCATTGATACTCTATGGATGTCGATGGATTTCGACCCGAGTTTCGTACCTGGCTATAAAATAAAACAGCATTTACCATCTCCTGCTCACTTAATATAGTTAACTATTTACATAATCCTATTAACCATTCTGTTAATAGTTAGAATAGTTATTAGAGAGAATAAAATATTTAAGAATAGTTAGGGAGAAAGGGCACAATATTTAAGGATATTTATTCTTCTAATCATTCACTATTTTCCTGTTCTGCGCATTTAGACATCCATCCAGGTATGATATATTTTTTTATCTGAAGAAATTCAGAAGGTGAGGTGTTTCAGTTATTGAATACACTTATTTTGAAAATCTTTTCCTGCATAGTAAAGGCATCTTGTCTTTCAGAGCTAGTTTAAGATCATAGGTGCAATTTTGAGTAATTATATTAAAGAAAATGATAATAAAATTATGTAATCACTATCATAATGATGTAAATCAGCATAAACTAAATTGCCATCTGTGGCTTCAATAGTAGTCTTTACCTTTCCTTCCAATACTAGTATTTTATAACACTATGAAATTTTATATTTAGTCTTCTTTACTGAAAAAAAAAAAAAAAAAATATATATATATATATATATATATATATATATTTGTACTCAGATTTACTCGGTTTAACAATGTTTATTAATATGTTGCTTTAAACTCAACCCTATGTTAGTTTATCGTGTGCAAAATCCAAGTTATAACATTTTGAAGAAATCAGCACAATTGGAAAAGAACTTGGATTTAATTGACTGGCTAATGAAGATGCGGGAAACTTGCTCGATTCCCATTCAGAACAGTTAAGTGAGAAGATCTCCTTCGACTAGAAGAACATCGTGCATATGAAGAGGAAGATAAGGAGTGCAAACAAGAAGAGAATGTTACGACTAAGAAGCTAACTGCAAAAGAGCTTGACCTAGTTTTCAATCGCATTGAGTATGCTAAGGAAATTTTGTTGATGCTGATCCTGATATGGAACAAAGCTTCGAAGTCTGCCGAATTCTTGATAAAGGATTGCCAGCTATCACAAATTGCATGACAAGATGAAAAAGTTGAGCACGATTCAAACATCTTAATTTTTTTTTGTAAAAAATTAGCTCAATCAAATGTTTAAATAAAAATTTAAGCAATTGATTTTTATTAACTGTGATGATTTTATCCTCTAATATATCTTGTTCTGTTAGATATATGAAGAGCCAAAGGCTTCAATTCGGCGACATATAACTTGTTTAAGTTAAGGGATATTATATCCTATATAGTTTCTTAGCCGAATAAGAAACTCAAAGAGTTTCATGCCGAATATAGTAGAAACTATATAAAGTTCGGCAATTCCAAGCGTAAGCAAATACCTGGATACTGCAGCAACTGTCCCTAAAGGTAGTGCAAGCTGAGGCAACTCGTGTCAGAGGTGGAGCAAGTTCCAATCACTATTCTTGATATTTACCCATAATGTGAACTTAGCTCCTAGGAGCTGTATTATTCTGTAATTTTTTATTATTCTTATTCTGTAATTTTTTTCCCAAATTTATGCTAACTGATGGATGAATTATAATTATTCCTGTTGTTTATTGCATTCGCATTATGGGATTTCTCTTAGTTTGCATTAAGTGATGGATTAATTAATCGTATTAAACGAGGTTTTCCTGTACATCATTTCTGGATGGGTGTCTAAGTGCACAGAAAACTAGTGAACTGATCGCAGAATAAATATGCTTAAAAAAGGTACTCTTTATTCCTAAACCACCCTATTCCAGTTTTATAAAATTTAGAGAACATATGTGGAATTATAAGGCAGGTGATTATAATAGTGTTAGACATCAACTTGGGGAAGCTTCATGGAAGGAGGAATTGGACGGCCGGTATATCATTAGTGCTTGTGAAATTGTGAAGGAATATTTGTTAGCAGCAATTGTAAGCTGTATTCCACAAGTGAAGAGGAGGACACAATTTGGTGTAAAGTGGATGACAAACAATATTAAACAGGAACTGCATGTGAAAAAGAAGCTATGGAAGAGATGTAAGGAGACATGCGAAGAGCAGATGCATGAAGAATATAAGACACTGGCCAGGAGAGTGACTAGTATGGTAAGGAAGGTGAAACTGGAATATCAGAATCAATTGGCCCTAAGATCCAAAGAAAATCCTAGGGAATTTTTTTAGCTATGTGGCCAGTAGGAGGAGAGATGATTGTGGAAGAATGGCATTGTGGGATGAAAATGGAAATAGAGTGACTGATGCAGAGGACATAGTGGAATTGTTCAATGAACACTTTATTGGTGTATTTCATCCTTGAGGAGTCAATTTGAATACTAGAGGGATAGGGCAGTTCGAGGTTTAAAAGTGCAGGAGGAGAGCGTGTTCCAGATACTGAGTACTCTGGATGTCAGTAAAGCTGTGGGACTGGATGGTATTTCACCACGAGTTTTCGGAGAACGTGCTAAGGAACTGACAGCTCCTTTGATCTGGCCTTTCAATGAAAGGCTGGCTACGGGAAAGGTGCCCAGGGAATGGAAGGAAGGAAGGTAAGATAGTGCCGTTGCATAAGGGCGGTAGCAGATTGGAAGTGTCTAATTATAGGCCAGTTTGTGTGTCATCAGTAGTTAGTAAGATCTTGGAGAAAGTAGTGAAGGACCGTATACAGCATTGGGCAGATCATGGTAATGTTATCTGTGAGAGTCAACATGGATTTGTGAGGGGGTTCTCTTGTTTTAGTAATATGTTAGCCTTTTATAATAAAGTTACAAGAGCAGTGGATGAGGGGAAGGCATTTGACAGGGTGCCACATGATAAGCTGATATTTAAGTTGCAGCACATGGTTTGGATGTCAGGTTGGTCAACTGGATACAGGATTGGCTGTCTGATAGGTATCAGAGAGTTGTGTGTGGTGGGGCAGTTTCAAGGAGGCAGAGGGTTACAAGTGGGGTCACACAGGGCTCAGTACTGGCACCTATATGTTTAACCTTTATATCAATGACATTGTCAGTGGATTGCAAGGGAATATTCAGTTTGCAGATGATGTGAAGCTGGGAAGGGTTATTAATAATAGTGCAGTAGTAATAGTGTGGTAATCCTTCAAAAGGATTTGAATAAACCAGACAGATGGGCAAATGAATGGGGTGTTAATTTAATGCAGCAAAATGTAAGGTCTTGAGGTTTGGGACACATTGATGGAATGCTGCATACTCTATTGGATGAGCTATACTGGAGGAAATAGGGAAGATTAGCGATCTGGGATTGATGATTGATAGAAATCTGAAATTCAAGGGACATGTTGCAAAGGTGGTGAAGGTAACACAGTGGATTGCTGCAATAATGAGAAGGATGCTGACCTACAGAGATAAAAGAGTTATCATTCCATTGTATAAGACCCTGATCAGACCACACTTAGACTATTGTTCTCAGATTTGGTCCCCAGTATTTGAAGGGGATAAATTAACTGTGGAAAGGATACAAAGGCAGATAACAAAGATGGTTTCAGGACTGTACAATTTTGGTTATGAGGATCGGCTGAGGGAATGTGGATTGCAGAGTTTGGTGGATAGAAGAAGGAGAGGTGATATGATTTGGACTTTTAAACTGTTGAGAGGCGGTTACAGGGTTGACACTGGGGAGTTCTTTCGCTTGGTTGAACAGTGGGAAGGAGTGATGACAAGAAGCCATTCATGGAAGTTACGAAAGGAAACTGTGAGCAAGAGGGTGAGGAGCAGTTTCTTTGCATGGAGGGTAGTTAAACTGTGGAATGCATTGCCTGATAGAGTAGTGAGAGTGAGAACGGTCAATGAGTTTAAGAAGTGGTATGATAGACTTTGTGTTTCCTAGGAGGGACCTCCTATGATGAGTCCTGTGTTTCCTAGGAAGCACCTCCAGTGATGAGTCTTTTGACTCCTTGTAGGCCTAAATAATAATAATAATAAAATAATTTCAGTTTTCTAGCAAATAATATTTTCAGCGCATTTTTTGATGCAGTGAATAGTTCTCACGATGAATTGTCTGTGAACCTAGATACTCATCTGTGGCTGTGTAAATGAGTTCTTGTCATGGCTAAAAACCTATCATATCCTTCTCATCTGTCTAGGAGGGGGTTGAGTCCCCTCCTAATGAGGGGTTTTTACTTTTTTTTCTGTCCTCTTCCGTCAGGGACAGGTTGAGTCTTCCATATTTCCACAACAACCTCCAGGAGTTTGGTTTCTTTCGTGGCTGGTGAGCTGTCTATATGTTTGTAATCCAGAGTTGACCTTTATTGTTGTTATCCATTTCTTGGTCTTTCTTTTTTCTTTTATTCTTGCATACAGATTGGTAGTTTTTTTTATTGCATTTTCTCGACATGTCTGTACTACTTAAGTTGTCTTCTTTTGATCTTTTCGATTAATGAGTCTGTATATTTTAGGTCTTGTCTTACAGTTTCATTTGTTTTCTTTTCTGTCCATTTTGTTATATTTATTTTTCTGAGATATTTCATCTCGATAGCCTCCAGATTTCATATCTCGTAATGAGGGATTACTAACGTATTAATGCAGCCAGTTTGCCACTCCTCTGCTGCATCCTGCTAAAGGCAATATTTATGATTGTATCCATGTGTGTTCACAGGGCCGGTTTGCCTACTTGCAGGATGAAAGCCCCAGATAAAAACTGGGGGGGGGGGGGCTGCCCAAGACCAGCTATCTTGGCTATGGCTGGGGAAGATCCTTAAGCTCCTCACATAAGGACACTCCTACCCCAGGCATATGGTTGCAAAGTGCATAGCCACTAGGCTAACCACTCAGATAGCTAATAACCTAGTGAACAAATTTGTACTTAGTAGTCCAGATGTGGCTTTATTAAGACTTATGATTTAAACCTCCATGGAGTCACAATACTTGTTGTGGGAGGCGCATACTGGAAAACACTAGGAAATTCAGTCTATCATACCATTCCTAGAACTCACTGACTGTTTATACTCTCACCACTCTATCAAGCAATGCATTCCATGGTTCAACCATCCTCCAATCAAAGAAACCACTCTTCACCCTGTTACTCATAACTTTTTTTTTTGTAACTTCTATGGATTGCATCTTGTCTTAGTTCCTTTCCCCATTCCACCAAATGAAAGAACTTCCCAGTGTCAAACCTGTATCTACCTCTCAACAGCCTTAAAGTCTCAATCATATCACCTCTCCTTCTACCATCCTCCACAGTCCGCATTCCCTCAGCCTGTCTTCATAACTTACATTGTACAGTCCTGATACCATCTTTTTTATCTGCCTCTGCACTCTTTCAACAGTTAATTTATCCCCTTCAAATCCTGGAGACCAAATTTGAGAACAGTAGTCCAAGCATGGTCTGATCACTGCTTTATGCAATGGAATGACAACTCTTTTATCTCTGCAAGTCAGTGTCCTTCTCAGTATTGCTGCAATCCTCTGGGTTACCTTCACCACCTTTGCAGTATGTTCCCTGAATTTCAGGTTTCTATCAATCATCACTGTTAGATCCTTTGCCTCCCCCACTTCCTCCAGTACAGTTTCTCCAACAGAGTATGCAGCCTCTCATCGATGTATCCTAAACTTCAAGACTTTTAGCTGCATTAAACATTAGACTTTGGCATAATTGCATTTTTTTTTTAAATTTTGAATAAAGGAATCCTTTTAAAACAAGGAATTAAGAGCAGAGTAGGATAGCAAGTGAACTGGTACAAAATATCTATTTTTAATATTTGCATATACCAAACTGTTAAAAATACATACTTATTAGTTCATTTGTCAAAATCCCACTGTGCATATAAACAGTTTTAGAGCTGAATATTTAAGAATATTTTAGAGCTGAATTTAAGTACTGATAAATAATAGACAGACTGAGATTATTTTATCTTCAAAAGAGTGGAAAGCAGTATCGCTAAGTTACCACAGATGTGTCCTTTTTAAGATTGGAAATAAGTGTTTCTTAAAATTCCTTAATTTCATTTTATTTTTAAAATTTTTCTTATAAGGATAAAGATGATTTAAAGAAAATACTTGAAAATCGGCATAAAAATTGAAATAAAAAAATGTCATACAGTAATATAAACAAGAGCAGGTTTTTCTTAATATATTAGTTGCTATGCTGTACCATTTCCATGTCGTGTAGTTGTTATTTGCTATACATTTGCTTGTCTGATATTGGTCCCCAAGCATTGCTGTTTGTGCAAACAGTAATTGTTATCATTACTATTATTTTCCTTATTTTCTTTCTTTTATCTTTTTTTCAGGGATACTTGAAAGGATGTCCCATGCAGGATCTACTGCCAGCTCAGTGAAGCGTCACATTAGTGCCACATCAGCACAGTGGGCAGAACATTCAGATATGCCAAGCGATGTTTCACAGCATTCCCTTTCTTCTCATCATCACCATCATCATAGCTACGATCCAGAATGGGAAGCTAAAGAAGAATTGCGGTTACGTGAACTTGAAGAAGCCCGAGCTCGAGCAGCTCAAATGGAAAAAACAATGCGCTGGTGGTCAGATTGTACTGCTAATTGGAGAGAAAAATGGAGTAAAGTAAGGACAGAACGTAATAAAGCTCGTGAAGAAGCTCGTGTACTCAGAGGGAAATTAGAAGCCACTTCTAAAGAATGTTGTACTCTCAAGAGGGAAAAACAAGATTTAGAAGTTGAACTTGATAAATTAAAAAATGAAATTCAAGTAATAGGAAATAATAAAGATTATACCAATGATAGAAAGGATGAACTGAGCTTTCGGACAAGCCCAATTAGTGAACGAATAGCTGCAGAAAGGGATGTAGGACCTGCTGAAAAGCTATCTATATCTGAGGCATCTTCTCCTCATGCTCTTCGACCTAATATTTTAGATGCCATCTGTAATAAATCTGGAGAAGGTGTTACGCATTCTTCAGAGTTGAGTAACGTGTCTCAGCCTAGTAGTCAAGACTTAAAATTTTTAGACAAACTTCTTCATCAAAAAGATAATAAAGACAGCTGTGTAAATAGTATTTCTTCACTTAATGACAAGAAAGGGAGCAGAATGTCACAGCGAAGTGTAGATGATTTCACTAGCCCAGTACAAGAATTAACAGAACAAAAAGTTGCAATGTTGCAACTTAGGTTAGATGAGGCAACAAAAACTATTTTAGTAGAAAGGCAGTAAGTATAAAGTTATCATATATATTTATTGTTAATTAACATATTACCGCTGTTTATAATAACTGATGTTTAATGACTTTTAATAAATTTTAAATAAACAAATTTGTGCTTCAAACTTATTAAAATTTGAAGCACATGAATAAAATCACTAATTATATGTGTGTCTCAAGAAAAGTTTGAAATTATTCTATATAATAATAAGAATGTAGCCCTGTGGTAATGTTTTTGCTTTCACAGTAATAGATCTCTGGGACAGAAAAGAAAAAGGAATAAATAAAAAAAACAGATTCTGTTTAACCACGCTACCGGCCAGAACGTATATATATATGTCCACATTACTATGGATGCGAAGTGCATATTAAAATTGTAATACCATTGATATTACATTGAAATTGATGATGGATACAAAGCTTTTAGGATGTGTGTTTGATCTTTAATAGTTGGTAAGGTGGTTAAGTCACTCTCATCCACAAAAGGTTTATTTATAGACTTATAATACATTCATACTATGGGTGGGCTGTGGACCTTTTTTCTGTTTTTATTTATTTTTTACATCATCATCATCATCATCATCAAATTTCTGCCATGTACCCTCAAGGGGTGTATAGGATATGATAGTACTAAAGAAAAATTTACATCATTACTGACTTCCTATCTACAATTTTCTTCCAAATCAGTCTGCTACTTGTCAAGACTCCAACATTACCAGATCTTATATTTCTATCGCCTAAGGCACTTTGTACCATATCAATCCACCTATATCTTGGTCTACCTCTGGGTTGTTTTGCTGCCAACCTGGCAGAGAACACTTGTTTTGCTAATCTTTCCTCCTCGCCCATTCTGTTTAAGTTACCATACCACCTGAGATTAGCTCTGCTTAACGCATTCCTGGATGCCGACAATGTCAAGTTCTTTCCTAATATTCTCGTTTTTAATATGATATTGCAATTGATGCCATCTGTTCACGCCTCTAATCTTTCTCAGGACTCTCATATCTGCAGTCTCTAGTCTTTGGTCAAGTGTTTTACTTCTGACCCAGCTCTCAGATCCATAAGTTAAAACTGGTTTGAACACTGTCTTATATAATTTAGTGTTCTGACTAATTTCTCTCTTATTCCATATGAATTTATTCAATTGACTTCCTACCATACCAGCTTTGTTGATTCTGTTGTCTATTTCCATTTTTAATTTACCATCTTCACTAAAAATCGTGCCTAAGTAGCTGAAATGTTTTACTTGTTCCACAGGTTCTCCATTCACAACACAGTTGACATTTTCAATGATTCTGCCTATTTTCATTGTCTTTGTCTTTTTATTGCTGACCATCATACCATATCTATTACAACAGTTATTCATTTTAGTCAGAGAATCTTGCAGACTTGTAGCGGATTTATTTAGAAGTATAACATCGTCTGCATAAAGCAAAGAGCTGACATTAACATCTCCAATTTTGATATCATGTTTAATACCACTTTCCTTCATAATGTGATCGATATAGATAATGAATAACAGAGGGGAGGGATAATGTACATCCTTGTCTCACACCTGATTTAACATTAAACCATCTTCCTGTACTTCAATTCTAACTTTTGACTTACATCTCAAATAAAGACTAAGTATTGCTTGATATAATGATCCATCGACACCATATAACTGTAGCGTATTGAATAGCTTCTCTCTTGGCACCTTGTCATATGCCTTTTCCAAATCGACAAAACTTAAATACAGATCTTTGTTGTATTCCCATGATTTCTCCACTATTTGTCGTAAAGAGAATATCTGATCCCGACAGCCTGTATTTGACCTGAATCCGGGTTGTTCTTCACCAAGCTTTTCTTCCACAATTCCTCTCAACCGTTTCTCTAGTATATCTGCATATATCTTACCAGGAACACTCAGTAGGGATATACATCTGTAATTCTCACATTTATGGGTACTATGAGAGCTCTACTCCAATCGTCTGGAATTCGCCCCTCTGTCCAGTCATTCTGAACTATGCAGTGAAGCCACTGTAAGACTTTTATACCACCATACTTAAGCATTTCTGGTCGAATATCATCTACTCCTGCTGCCTTTCCACATTTCAAGCCTTTGATGGCATTTTCTACTTCAAATATGGATATGTATTCCTGACTGCATGCCTGGTCAGTGTTTTTTATCACTGTGCTGTCATCACTGCTTGTTTCATTTAGCAAATTTTCAAAGTAATTACTCCATACTTCAAGGATATCTTTTTCTCCTGTTTTCATGTCACCTTTATCACCTCTAACTGCTTTTACCAGCACTCTTTCCTCCATTCCTAAGCTTCTTCAACAACCTCCAGAATATTTTGCCACCTTCTTGATATTTATTTTCTATGCTCTTGCCAAAGTCCTCCCATGACTTTTGTTTAGCTAGTTTTACACACTGTTTAGCTTTCTTACATTTGTCTCTGTATTCTCTAAGAGCACAAGCTGACTTATTTGCCAGGAACTTTTGATATGCTTTCTTCTTTTCCTTCACTGTCTCTTTAACTTCCTATGTCCACCAAGGAGTTCTTATTTTTCAATCCTTGCAGACAACTTCACCACATGCCTCTCTAGCTGAATCAGTCAGGATTTTCTTCAAGGCTTGCCACTGAATCTCCAGGGTTTGGTTCCTGTTCTCAAACTCTTTCATTTTTCTTTCAATAATCTTTGTGTATTTTAGTCTACAGTTCACATCTGAGAGCTGCTCAACTTTTATTCGCTTTAAAACTTTCTTACATGTCATTCTTTTCAATATGAAATTCAATTTTATCCTGCTGAAGACTAAATACTGATCATTTCCAATTTCAAATCCTCTGTACACTCTGGTGTCCTGCACCAGGCAGAAAACATCACTATCAACAATAACATAGTCAATGAGACTTTTCTTATTCCTTGTCTCTTCTATCCATGTGAATTTGTGCACATTTTTATGTTGGAACATGGTGTTAGTAATAACCAGTCCATGTCCTGAGCAGAAATCCAAGAGGTATTTGCCATTGTTATTAACTTTGCTCTTTTCTCCAAATTTTCCCAAAACATTTTTGTATGTCTGAAACTTCCTACTCTGCTATTTAGATCCCCAACAAGGACTAATTTTTCCTTTATCATTGTGTCAGTAGCTTTCTCTAGAGTCTCAAAAAATTCCTCCACTTCTACCTAAGTAAAACCTTCTGTGCGACCATAGACACAAATAAGTCTCATTGTCCAGTTCCCCATTCTGATTTGCCCAAATCACTCTACTTGAGTCTGACTGCCATTCAAGAAGATTAGTCTCGTATTTTGTGTTGAATACTATGGCTACTCCTTCTTTTCCTTGATTATCATTGCCTAAATATAACATTTTGTATTTATTGCTCAGAAAGATCTCGCCAGTTTTTGTCTTTTTTGTTTCAGTTACCCTTTTATGTCGATCTGGTACTTATCTAATCCTCCACTAGCTCAATTTCTATGCTATTCAGGCTTCTTATGTTGATAGTACAGATCTTTAACTCTGGTGATGTGTTTTCAGATTTGTTCCAGTAGCTGACTTTTTGCTGTTCGCTCTGGTTCCCTGGCGAAAACAACAGGGGCCTTGTTTAACCGGGCGATGCCACAGCCGGCATGAAATTTTGTCATGTTGTACCATCATTTTGTATTTTGGTTTAACCAGTAGGAATACAATTTGGTTGGCTAAATCCCAATTTGTCAGCCCATCCTCGTTCGTTCAGTATCCAGGTAGATATCCAACAGGGTGCACCATGAGAAGGTGAGGATTGGACATTAGGTCAGAAGCCCTGGTCGGTTCTCCGTATTCCTTTAAAGGCTACGTAGAGGTCTTCTCTCAGTTTTACAGCTTTGACCCTTAAGCACCCCTTATTTTTTTACGTAATTTGGAAATCCTGCTCTAGCAACTAAACATAAAACATTTCCAAGCCATTTCAGTCTTCCAGTGAGCAGGGCAGAGGTTTCGTGCTTGACAAAAATTCATCCTCTATCTATATCACAAAGACAATCATTAAATTTACTTACATTATATTCAAATTTACTTACATTATATTCAAATTCCGACATCAATACAATGCCGATTTCTGAGTCATTGCCATTGAACCTTATATTTTAGACATTTTCTGTTTTATACATGTTAATTCCTTGGGGTTAAATACATGGGCTTTTAAGATTATGTACAACGTTAATGCAAAGTTAGTTTAGCGTGTTTACGAGTTGTGATCTCTGTAAAAGTCGATGCAAGAAAAAGGAAAATTTCTACTGTATTGAATTTTACAAGTATACGTATTATCACATGAAAGTTGTGAACATTCATGTCCAAGGCATAATTCGAACCAGCAGCTTGTTGTTTGGAGAGCAGATACGTTAACCACTCTGACAACCAGATCAGCTATTTGCTATCAAGAGGAACTTTTTTTTTTTAGCTAGTTCATGAGTTAATAATCTTTGGAACAGACATATAGTGTGTCCTCCTCCACAAAAAAATGTGTTTTAATCCCTCAGAAAAATTCATTGTGGAAGTCACACTTTTCAGACAGTAATATACCACTGAGGGTTTAGTAATATGAGATGGCAATCAGTTATTTGCCATTCTCTCAGGCCTTAGTCTTGAAATTGTCTCTAGCTCTGAATTCAATTACCATTGATAGCTAAGGGTGGGAATTGGCTGACCAATGATTTCCAAAGTTAGTTAGGATCAAAAGAGTTTTGCCCTACTCCCTTTGGAATTAAAGGCAATAGTGAATTCATTTAATTTATAAGGTTACTGCGAAAAGTTTTCCATAACATGTCAGTTGATATTCTTATCAATTTTGATAGGTCCATTGGCGCCGCCTTATGAAAAGCCTCAGCTTTGTAGCATTCCAGTAGCCTGTTTTGGCTGACATCATTATAAAATAGCCAAGTTAGAACCAGCACAGACCAAGGGAATCTAATTTCTAATTAAAGCATTACGAGAATGGTTGAGAGGTGTTGATGCAATGTGATTTCTCTGCTGCGCTCTGAATTTTTAAGAGAGTCTATCAGTCGATGCAGATGATCACTGGAAGTGACTTAATCTTTTGACAGTGGACAGTAGTTTGGGTATCTGATGCTCTTGCTAAAATAAGTTAGCCAAATTAACCATGTATAATCTAAAATCTGATATAAATCCCAAGTGAAAATAATTAATGGAGAATGAAACAGCACACTTTTGAAATTTCTGATCTGATGGGACAGGTCCTGTGCACACTTTCAGTGGGGTGATCCCAATTAGGAATAGACTGATAATATAGCATGTAGGGTATGCGTGCATGCATGCATAGCAGAGATAATGTAGTAGTGTAAGATAGGTTTAAGTTAGTCTGTAAATTAGAAAATTAGAATAAGCTAAGTTAAGAAGGGATTAGATATGTGCCTTGTCAAATTTTTAGAAATTGGTGTACTTGTACTCAGGGCTGTACTTATATACAAGTGCATGGAGCTCTAGCTGGGGGCCCCAAAAAATTGGGGCAAATTTAAGGGCCTCAAGCAATGAGGGTTGGACCTCGGAGCATTCTACCACCTTGGGAAAAGTGTAAGTACGCTCCTCTTGTACTGGCAGTATCCTTTGCTGTTCATAACTTAGAATGAGAGGCTTGGGAACTATAACTGACATCAGTAATCATTAGTGATATGACTATGACTGAATATTCCTGGGCCATACACCAGTGGGCATGGACTGAATGCCTCTAGGTCCTTATCTGTGTAATTTGACTGAATGCCTCTGAATCAGAATCCCAGCTAACCACTAGAATGATACCGTTCATGTCTCATGCATTATTGAAAGGCATTGCTAGCTAGAGTTGCTTTTGTTCTGTTATGATATACTGTAATTACGTTGAAAGAATGAAAACAGAAAGATTACCAAAATAGCCAACCAGGACATCCTCTTAACCCTGCGGAGGTCGCAGTTGTAAAAATTGCAGCTTAGGTCGCACGTATCTGAGAGATACAGTCATTACTTGTAAAATGCGATTAAAAAAAAACACTGCAAATGTAATACATGATGGTTTATTTATTTTCAGTTACAATCTAGAAATTATTGAACAAAGAAACAACGAAAAAAACAACAACTAAACTAATGCTATACTGACATCGGAGTTTGCAATATCTCTCAGATACAATTTACTATAAAATATCACTTTCACATTCGACTCTATCATTCTCATCATCAGACTCGAGTAACATTCACTGAATCTCTTCAACATCTGATGGATTATTTTCGGTATCTCTCAGATGCAATTCACTATCAAATATCACACACCTTTACGTAACGCGTGTTAAACCAAAACTGATCGCATAAACTGTGGAATATTACTCGTGATATATGCCTGCGCAGCTAGTCATGACCTCCAAGCTGTGCACTGGATATGTGTAAGAATATTTATATTTAACAATTTGTTTGTGTCTGTCACATCAGCCGTGACCTCCACAGGGTTAAGAGATTCAATGATGACTTCTAAGGCCGGAAAAGCATGATGATGATACTATCATCATCATGCTTTTCAAGGATTTACTCTAGGCCTAAATCCTTGAAAAGCATGATGATGATAGTGCAATTACTCTGACAATGAGTCCATTGGAACAGAGGACTCAACAGCTGCTTTGGCCACCACTGCTTATGCCACACCATTTTGGCATGTTGATCAAGCACCAAATTGTGTACAGATAATCTAGGTACTAGTCTAAGTGTTGTGCATAGAATTGCAGCCACCATACTGCTATCTATTGAGATTCATCCTGTTACTTTGATGTAATAATAGTTTAGAATTGATATTCACTGCATACAAAACTACAGTATGTTGACAAAAGTATTTGGACACCTTATTTTTTGCTATGCAAAATTCAGATCCTACCACATGCAGATATTCAGAGAGTGTCTGCATAAGTCTGGTAATAAAAGGTGCAGTGCACTGCATGTTTTGCACTGTACTAGATGTCAAGATGCCACATTGAGCTGAACTGACAGATTTCCAACATTGGATGGTAGATGGGTGTCACATCAGTGGTCTTTCTGTCTGTGACATTGCTATCCATCTCAATATACTGAAATCCACCATTGCTTATGTCATTTGTAGATGGAAAGTTAAGAAAGATCCAATTCCTGTTGGAACTTTCATGAGCTAAGACTCAAACAAACATGCGTAATGAGTTCCACTGAACATTTTTTTACGTGCAGATATCCCATGTGTTACTATTGCCAAATTCTTATCGAGGTCATGCAAGAGCTCTAGAACCTCATTCTCCTGCTCATGTGTCTCTTCTTCCATTGTGGTGGTATCATTGTGCATCATGTTACATATGTCAGGTTAGTAGATCTTAGCAAAGTAGGCACTCATTATTTGAACAATTGCCCCTGCTTCTAACACAGTGATACCATCAATGAGTTAACTTATTCTTAAACATTCATTCATTCTTTTAATACTCTGAATTAACTTTCTGTCTAATAGCTCCTCTCATCCTTGTTCTCATGATATTCCTTCCATATATTCTTCTTATATCTTGCTTAATAAAGTTGCACATCTATTTCACTCCTACCATATCATGCCATAGTGAATATTTTCAAAGCTTCCTATGCATTGTTGATATACATGTACAGTAGAATCTCTCTTTACCGTCAACAACGGGACTTCGCTTATTCTGGATACGAGATTTTGCCAGATAATTGAATATATATTTCGAGAACTAACCTGTTCATGTTTTGTGATGTCATGTGTAGAAATTGTAGCATGCGAAGTTCATTTCGTGTTTTTCCATCTGCCAGCCACAATTAAATAACATCAATAATTTTATAATTCACATTATAAACAGCATTTAAAAATTACAGTATGTAAACATTCCTGTGATTGCTTTATTTTGTGATTTGCTGCGCTCTTGTAAAATTTTTCTATAGGCGCACTTATTTTTGTAATTTGTAATATTTCTCTATATGCTTTAATTTCTATTATTAATTAACCTTCTCTACCGTATTCTTACTTTTATTAGTTTATCTCTACTGGCCTTTTTAACTCTTTATCCTTTATTTTTTTTAACTTCCTATTCTTTATTAACTTTACTCTATTTTTAGCATTTTTCCTATACCGGGAGAACTCTGGAAATTTATTTAGATTAATCGACTGTGCCACCAGTGCTCTCCTTGTGGTATAAGATATGATGATATTTCCAGTAGAGTTCACTCTGAAATTATCCTAAAGCCCTTCTTAACATTAAAAGTTGTGGCTAACATTAAATTCCTTTGCTCACAGGTTTGTGTTTGTTTCGAAACAGTGCATTGCATAAAGATCAGGCAGCACACTTTGTAAACAAAACAAACATATTTATTTACACTAAACTAATTATACAAAATCATACACTAGAGAAAGATTCTCTCGTAACTCCACTTTAAGCTTAAAACTTCAGCAATTTAACATTTTAGAAAATGCACGGAGTCATGCAACAAATTATATCAACATTCCAAAAAAAAACTTATCAGCCCATTTCAATTCAAGGAATATCATGCTCTGTTACTTGTAACTAGTAATTCTAACCATAACAGTAAACAAACTATTCTTAGACTAGTTATATCAACACTTAAAGAAACTTATCAGCCCTTCTCAGACAGTTTCACATATCATAAGCAAACACAATGAAATTAACTCACATATCGTCTTTAACTCTATTAGACACCCGTTCCTTTGACTTCTCATCCGTTCAGGTTTTCTTTCACGCAGAGATTCCATCATCACCGTCGTCTCACTTGGGCCTGGAGCACTTTTTTCCTGATGTCTATGAATCGGCTGAAGGGTGTTCGGCGATCGAGGCACTTAGCAGATTGTCCTATTGGCAATGCATGCTGGTCCTGCTTCTCTTCTCCCTTGGTAGTTTCACAGCTCCCATGGCTATCGCTCGTGACTTCAACCAGACCGACGAATGCGGTAAATCGACTCCTTCTGAAGTTCTCTTCCCTCTTTTTTTCTTTCATTCCTAGATGACCTTTATACAATTTTCTCTGGACGAAGGGTTGAGGCCCCCGAACATTCCTGCGCAAACAGTCTTGACCTTCATGTTAAAGCTCACTTTTTGTTTTCACCAAATATGCACACTTAATCCTATTTTCAAAAAGGTGGAACTACTTCAAAAGAGTATTGCCCTTTTATCACTGACCTTGAAGGTGGTATCAGGCTGACTCCGAGCACATTAAAATTTACTTACATTATATTCAAATTCCGACATCAATACAATGCCGATTTCTAAGTCATTGCCATTGAACCTTATATTTTAGACATTTTCTGTTTTGTACATGTTAATTCCTTGGGGTTAAATACATGGGCTTTTAAGATTATGGACAACGTTAATGCAAAGTTAGTTTAGCGTGTTTACGAGTTGTGATTTCTGTAAAAGTCGATGCAAGAAAAAGGAAAATTTCTACTGTATTGAATTTTACAAGTATACGTATTATCACATGAAAGTTGTGAATTTCTTAGTATGACAACATAATATAACTTCGAATGTCTGCCTGCTTACAAGATTATTGCCGAAGCTTTAAAAATTCACTGTTTTAATTTATAACTAATTAATATTTAATTTATAATTAATAATTTGACTATACAATGAAGTTTCATAATATCATGTGCTGACCTAGATGAACATTGCCCTGCAAATTTCATTTGCTAAGCCCATTGCATATTTTTCTTATCTCATAGGCTTAAATTTCGGGTTTAAATTTAGACCTTCGAAAGTGCCGTTGTTTTGGTATTGCCGGTTACGAGAGATTTTACTGTACTTTGCTATACATATACATTGCTGATGTACTTCCCTTTCAGTAATTGATACCATGAGACTGAACATAGTATTCTTGTGAGTTTGTCATAATTTCTAGCTGTGTGTATGCTGAATTTCCAATTAGGACACATGCTTAGCATGTTGGAAATTGGAAATTCAAATCCTAATTGGAACAACATGATTACTGTAACATCTGGTGACCAAATAGTCGCATTCTTAACTGAGAACCCTTCTGAACACTATGATCAAATCTAACACCCTTTGACATCGAATCTCTTCTTTCACTTGCTCTTGAAGAAAATTATCTTGCAACAGCTCAGTAAATTCTTCTTTATTCGTATGAGTTTTCTATACTAAATTTATTTTCAGATAATTTAAGTTGGCTGTAATGATTACTAATCAACTACCTATCATGGTAATTTGTCAATGTCTTTCATCACTCCCCACAACTGTACCTCCATGTCTATAGCAATAACTACCATAACCTCCATTTCATACATAATGGCTTAAAGCTCAGTGCTGCATGGAACATTATTACTGTTATTGCTTTTATGAGTTTCTGCCCTAACTGGATCCCAATTATCTGATATCAGTCTGTCCTTCCTTGAAATGCTATACCCTTTACACTCAATATGAATTACTTCATCTGACTCTGATAGTCAGGTTTCACTAATGCCAATAATCTTAATCCACAACGTATTCAACCAAGGCATCAAACTCAAACCCTTTGTTCTTGATGCTCCTGGTATTTGTGTATAAACATACACAAATACCTCTGCAGTTGGGTGACTTCTCTTTGTCCTCTCACATTCAAAATATCTTAACCTAAAAGCATACACATCCACCCCTTCACCAGATTAATAACCATGCTCATTGACATTCATATTGTTATCATGTTTGCATGTCTTAGCTGAATTTATACATACACATTCTTCCTATTCCCTCCCATGATTATGCTATTACTCTGACTCTGTGAATTAGGTCTCACTCTACACACATCAATTTCTTCTACACAGCTAGTACCTCAAATCATTTACTATCATAGTTCTCCTTAGCTCAGTGATGTCATATCTTGGTAACAAACTGTTTTCACTCTCTGGTTTCTGTCTTGTTTCTTCCAGCAGTCGTTTCATATCTTCTCTCATACTGTATTTATATTTATCACTACTTAAGTCATTTGTCCCTACAATCCTACCATCAATTACTACTGTCTTACTTGTCAGTTTTCTAGCTTGTATATTTCTTATTCCTTTAAATCTAGTTGTTTTCACTGTTTATTCCATTTATATCTCTTTATCTTGCTAATTCTTCTTATGTAGGTGATGTGGTCGTTTTAGTTATCTTCCAAGTGTGAGGAATAGCAATGCTTTTCTCTCTCTCTCTCTTGATTTGGGGAGAAAGCTTCACATCACACTAAGTGGACAACAGTCTCTAATTTCACTGTGTACCACTCACTGCATTCATTGCAGTGAGTGGTACACAGGTAGTTCAAATTGGCAGCTGTTATTAATGCGTGTACGAAGCACAGAGTAGTAATTTGAATTCCTTATTGCAGATTACAAGTCCAATGGAAATTCATACCTTTCTGAAAGATGTATATGAAAATGATACTGTTGATATAAGTTCAGTTAGACACGGGGTTAGACATTTAAAGGTGATGAAACTGCGGTAACAGAAACTTCAAACCTGTTTGTGCATAAAGGATACAATTGCAACAGATAGCTTGATCTTCCTCATCCCACTTGCAAATTGCTGGTACCTTAATGTGTTTGTATCATTCAAGATTAGAGATGCAAGTCAGACTAAGAAGAGAAATCTGATCGTGTTTCATGAACTTGATATTAAAGGTAAAAGAACAAATAAGTGAAATTGTTCTCACTAACCGTGATCTTCCAGTGTTATAATCAAACAAATTATTATTTTTTTTTTAAATTTTGGAAGTAAAGAGAATGTTTTATTTTTTCTTGTACTTGATGGTTTGTTGTTTGTTGTTGTTATCTGCATTATATACAGTAAACCTTTGCTGAGTGCGGATTTGCAGAACGCGATTTTGCACATACGCGTTATCTTAATTGTTTCCATTTAATTTGTCCAACGCTAGAATTTCATTCATACGCAGTACGTTGCAGAGCATTGGTCGGCAACCCTGCTTGGCGCCGCCTGCTAGCTGAGTGACCCAGGCCGAGTTGCAATCATTTCACTCAAGTTAGCAGAGCTGTAATCACGTATTTATAAGTGTTTATCCTCTTCTCTTTTTGTATTTCTTTTAATTTTAAAAATTCAATATGACATCTAAGAGAAGAATGAAGATGATAAAGCAGCAAAAAGATGCAAAGTTTTGACATTATCTCAGAAAATTGAAATTTTAGATAAGTTGAAAAATGGTACACGTGTTTCATCGCTTGCAAGAGAACTAGCTATAAACGAATCAAGCATAAGAACAATACGGGAGAATGCAGAAAAGATTCAGTCTAGTGTCAAAGCCTCAGGCGATACTTCGGCAAAGGTTACTCAAGTTTCAAGAAGAATTCCGCAATTGGAAAAGATGGAAAAAATATTAATAGCTTGGATTGACAATCAAGTAAACGAAAAAGGCTCAGTTGTGGATGGTGTTGCTATTTGAAACAAAGCTTTAGATTTGTTTTCTTTCATTTTAAATAAAGATGGCCAATCGTCAGAGAAAATTGACTTTCAAGCAAGCAAAGATTGGCTTGAAAACTTTAAGCGTCATTTTAATTTGCACAATGTAAAGCTTCAGGGAGAAGCTGGCTCTGCAGATAAAGAAGCAGCAGAGAAATTCAAACCCCAATTTTTGAAATTCATTGAAGAGAGGGGTTACGTTCTGCAGCAAGTTTTCAATGCGGATGAGACGGGTCTATTTTATAAGCGAATGGGACAACGAACCTACATCACAAAGACACAAAAGGTTGCCCCAGGTATTAAAGCTTTTAAGGATAGACTCACTTTGCTTTTTTGTGGAAATGCATCAGGTGACTTCAAGTGCAAGCCTCTGCTCATTTATCGATCTGAAACGCCTCGTGCATTGCAGGGAAAAAATTTTGAGCAATTGCCTGTTGTGTGGAAATGGAATGGAAAAGCTTGGGTAACAAAAGCCCTCTTTAATAACTGGTTTGAAAATTTATTTGTTAAAGAAGTCAAACATTACTTAGAACAGCAAAACCTGTGCTTTAAAGTTCTCCTAATTCTCGATAATAGAGGTTTTATTCCTCCCACCACTTCCTTAATCCAACCATTGGATCAAGGGATCATAAAAACATTCAAAGCCTATTATGTGAGGCATGTTTACACCTCTGCAAATAAAGCACTAGATGAAGGAAAGCATGACACGCTAATGGCATTTTGGAAGCAATTCAACATAAGCCACTGCATAGAAATGATTAAACTCGCATGGGAACAAGTGAATTCATCAACTTTGAATGCTTGCTGGCATCAGCTCTGGCCAGAAGTTGTCAACAATTTTAAAGGATTTCCATTGATTGAAAATGAAGCCAAAGAATTCGTACAAATTGCAAAAGCAATTGGCAGTGAAGGATTTTCAGATATGGAAGAAGGAGAAGTCAAAGAATTAATCGAGCATGACGAATGAAGAATTGGATGATCTCTTAACACCAGCCGATAGTGAAGAAGATAAAGCGCCTTTAAATTACAAGAATTTAAACGAATTGTTAAAAAAAGGCACAGGAACTGTCTGATTTTGCAATGGAGATTGACCCAAATGAAAAAAGAAGAGGACACTTTATGAAAGGCATTGAAAAACTCTGCGCTCCTTACCACGAAACTTTTAAAGGGTTGTGTCAGTCATTGTACCAAGCAAAAATCACTAGCTTTTTAAAAAAATAATTGTATCATGTACCTATTTATTTCATGTTTCATGTTTTTTTTTTTTTTTTTTTTTTTTTTTTTTTTTTTTTTTTTTTTTTGTAGATGCATTAAAAAAAAAGGGAAAAATGAAACATGAACATTTGTTTCATTTTTCCCTTTTACTTATAACAATATTTAGGTTAGTTTAAATTATACATATATATACTTTCTTAATTTCTGATAATAATCAAATACAAATAAGATTAAATCATGAGCTATCATATACAAGAGAGATAAACCAAGGGGTCCGACAGGGATGTCCCCTCTCAGCAACTCTTTTTAATATCTACTTAAATGAAATAATAATAAAATGGAGTAAAAATTTACATCAAGGAATTAAACTTTCACCTACAGTTAACTTAAACACTCTCCTCTTTGCAGATGACCAAATAATAATTACAAATTCTGAAGATAACTTACAGAAAGCTATTTGAAATCTAAATGAGATATCCAAAGATTATGGTATGATAATATCAACGGAAAAATCAAAAACTATGGCCTTTAAAGGACAAGATCCAGCAAGAACTAAAATAGTATTATATAAAGATCTTAGAACAGGTGAATTCATTTAACTACCTAGGATATATGATCACTTATAAAAATGAAAAAGATATAAACATAAAAATTGCAAAATATTTAAAAATAACAGGCGTAATTAACTCTATATTTAAACCAAACCTAGTTCAAAAACAAACCAGGCTAAAAGTATACAATACATTAGCCCTACCGGTCTTAATGTATGGAAGCGAAATCTGGACAGTAAAACAAAAAGACAAACAAAGATTAACAACAGCAGAAATGAAGTTTATGAGAAAAACTGCAAAGTATACCCTATTTGATCACAAAAGAAACAAAGATATTATGAAAGAACTAAACAAAGAACCAGTAATTGAAAAAATTAAAAAATATAAACATAGATGGATGGAACATGTTCAAAGAATGAAAACAGAAAGATTACTAAAACAAGCCTTAACGTACAAGCCGTTAGGAAAAAGAAAACCAGGACGTCCTCTTAAACGATTCAACGATGACTTCTAAGGCTGGAACAGGCCATACTAGGCCTAAATCCTTGGTACGTATGATGATGATGACTTTCTTAATTTGAACTATACCTAACACATTTTTTTCCATAGAAAGTTAACTTTGCAGAATGTGATTTTGCCGTGTGCGCAATGTATTAATGACGTAACACCCACGTTCGGCAAGGATTTACTGTAGTACAATTTTTGTATATTTTGTTTCAATTTTCCCTTTTACTTACAACAATATTTAGGTTAGTTTAAATTATACATACATACTTTCTTAATTTGAACTATACCTAACACGTTTTTTTCCATAGAAAGTTAATTTAACGACGTAACCCCCACATTCTGCAAGGATTTACTGTAGTGCAATTTTTGTATATTTCACAGTCATGAAAATTTTACCAGGCCATGTTTTTTTAATGTGAATACTATCTTTTTTGTGATATATTTGGTTTCATTGGAAGCACTTGTACTTGCCCATCATGAGCATATTAAATTCCTAGGATATACCTTAAGAGTGAGTTGGTAGAGTAGAAGATGCATTTCTTCAATTCAGACAATAACTTCACATTAGGTGTTTACCATGAACAAACACATGTTTGACGTTCTCTCCATTTGCTATCTATGCTATCCCTCACAAATATAACATACTATTAAAAAGCATACTACCTCTATTCTAAAAAAGCGATAAAAAGAAAATGAACTGCAACTTCTACTTCACCAACTCGCCTTTAATGGATATTCTAGTAAACTAGTCCAAAAAATACTATTCTCTAATCCAAATCCTGATCTTCTTCTTCATGTAGTTTCCTCAGTGAGAGGGTGCAGCACCATGTCCTTCCAGTTCTCTCTGTTGGTGGCTTTCCTTTTTGTTTCTGCATAGCCATGTGATCCTGTCCATGATCTTATATCTTCAAGTGATGTCCTTCGTTTTTTGCCTCTTGATCCTTTTCCCATAATTTAATCCTGATATGCACTATAAAGACTCTGGCTCATAACAGAGAAGAAAGATCAATCAGGTTTAGCTCATCACTCTTTGCATATATAAATGATTGGAAAACAAGATTTCTATGATTTATCTATCCAGACAATTTCCTCTCTCATTAGGTAAAGGAATCAACCACTGCCATTTTTTCTTGTGACTCTCTTTCAGTAAGAACCAAGAACTGATTCTAAGTGGCATTTGGAAATCTTATCAGATCTCTTCACATGCCAGATATCAACTTTTCAGCTAATCATCTCAAATGAACTATGTCACCTTCCACTGTCTATGTGTTTCTATTATTTATATTAGAATGGCTCCTGTAACCTTGACTTCTTAACTTATAGTTTACACTTGCTAGCCAGACATTTATATTCTTTTTTACTCTGAAGAGGCCACATGTTATTGGTGGTGAAACTAATCAGTTTATTTTATATCTTGTATCATAATGACCTAATAAAACCTAGTTTGTTTGTTTTTTTAGTAATAGTTAACATTATGTTTTCCTTATCTTTAAAGTTTGTGTTTTGAAATAAAAGTTTTGTTTATAACTTTTATTAATAATAAATTTTTTTCTTTAGAATAATTTTTTAATATTTTTATGTCATATTTTATGTTTCAATAAAGTTTTTGTTTATTAATATTTATTGATTTTCTTTCAGTATGACTTTGTTTTTGAAAATGTAAGACATTACTGCTAATCTGCAATTTATGACTAGTAATTCTGTAAACATTTTCTTATGAAAATCCTTACAGAATTACTAGTAATTGAAAAAGTTGGTAAATTGGAAATCCCTACTGGTAACTCTTTCCATCCCATAGCAGCAGAAAGGGCTTTAGACACAGAACTTATTATTTCCCCCCATTTAATTATTTATTTATTTTTGTCTACAGATGTTATTTTCAACTTATGAGTTAATATTGCAAATGGAAGGTGAATTAAAATTTATTATGAGTTATGAATCCCCCCCCCCCCCCCCCGCCTCGATATACTCTAATGAACAGTTCTGTAAAATATGAATTGCACAGTTATTACATAGACTGTACTTTTTCCAGGGAAAAGAATAAGTTGGTAAAAAGTATGGAAAAACTTCAAGTCGAGCTAAATCATTTAAGGCTAAAGTATGAAGATGTGAAGAAGTCCAGGCAGGATACTCTTAAAGAAGTAAGTAAAGTTTCATAGTTTTATAAAATGGTTTTGATTTATATATTATTATATTGGAACTTACTTTGGGCTCAATAGACTCATCACAAGAGGTCCACTAACTTTTCATGAAACATGGACCGTTATTTGTACAATACCTGTCATACTTCACTTTGAACTCATTCATAAATAAAGCTCACAACTTGTTTTAACAATCCGTTCTACTCATTCACCACTTTCCAAGCAGAAAATCTAGTCTTTGCACTTTTATCCCACACATGAGAAAGGCTTTTGAAAGAAAGAAGAAATCTGTTGATTTTTTTTTTATCATCATCATCATCATCAAATTCCTGCCATGCACCCTCAAGGGGTGTGCAGGATATGATAATACTACATGAAAAAATTACATCATTACTAACTTCGTATCTACAGTTTTCCTCCAAATCAGTCTGTTACTTGTCAAGACTCCAACATTATCAGATTTTATATTTCTATCGTCTAAGGCACTTTGTACCGTATCAATCCATCTATATCTTGGTCTTCCTCTGGGTCGTTTTCCTGCCAACCTGGCAGAGAACACTTGTTTTTCTAATCTTTCCTCTCCATATTCTATTTAAGTGATCATACCACCTGAGATTAGCTCTGCAAACACATTCCTGGATGCTCACAATGTCAAGTTCTTTCCTAATATCCTCGTTTTTAATATGATATTGCCATTGATGCCACCTGTTCACGCCTCTAATCTTTCTCAGGACTCTCATATCTGCGGTCTCTAGTCTTTGGTCAAGTGTTTTACTTCTGACCCAGCTCTCAGATCTATAAGTTAAAACTGGTTTGAACACTGTCTTGTATACAGCTAATTTAGTGTTCCGACTAATTTCTCTCTTTTTTTTTTTTTATTATTTGTTTTATTATTTTTTTTATTAAAGAGCTGGAGGTTGCAGTTGTTGAGAAATGCATTATTATTATTTGAGACCTCCAGGAAGTCAAGGACTCATCGAGGGAGGCTGTAAATGACTGAATCCAGTTATCATACTTTCTCTTAAATTCATTTACACTAGATGCACTCACTATCCCTGAGGACAAATTATTACTCTCACTCACTGCTCTCTGGGAGAAAAACCTAACTCTTACCCCTTTCTTGACTGAGAACAACCTTAACTTCCATGGATGCCCCAGTGTTCTCTCCCTGCCTTCCATATAATGAAAAATTTCATCATTTGAAATGCTATAACACCTATTCAAAAGTTTATAGACCTCTATCATATCATCCCTCTTTCTCCTTTTAACCAGAGTCTGCAATCCACATGCTCATAATCTGTCCTCATAATCTAAATCCCATAATCTGGATATATTCTTTGTAACTCTTCTTTGCACCCTTTCCACAGCTTCTTTATCCCTTTGGAACTGGGAGACCAAATCTGCGCACAGTAATACAGGTATGGTCTTATCAAAGCCTTATAAAGAGGCAAAATTACTTCCTTATCCTTACATGTCAAGGTTTGCTTCAACATTGCAATTATCCTCTTGCAACTTTTGCTGTGTGACCTTTGAACTTTAAATTCTTATCCACCAATACACCAAGATCCCTTGCCTCTGCAGTTTCTTGAGGCATAACCCCGCTAATATAATATGCTGCTGGAACTTTAATCACGCCAAAGTGCATAACTTCACACTTACTAACATTAAACTGATAGCCATTTTTATTCAAAGTGCTGAATAGCATTCCTGATTGCCCTGCCTATCTTTGCATCATTGGCAAACAATTCCACATCTCCTGTTAGACCCTTTCTAATGTCATTAATGTATAGATTGAACAACAATGGCCTGAGGAGTGAACCCTGATATATACCAGTAGTCACCTTAAATCTGGCAGATTCATACCCACTGTATGCCACTTTTTTGATATCCATCTGTCAACCATCCACTGATCCAAGTCAAGAGTTTATATTCTGATCTCATTCTCCAGTTTATGCAACAGCCTGTCAAATGCCTTAGAAAAATCTAACATTATCATAGTGTATCCATTCCCTTTATCCAACTCGGCTGTAACATTTTTATAAAATATGAGCAAATTGCTAAAGCATGACCTTCCTTTAGTAAACCCATACTGCTCATTACAGAATATAACTTGTTTGTCTACCATTTCTGTATGCAAGTTCTTACAAACTTCTCTAAAATCTTTGCTACCACATCTTTGCTACTATCTTTGCTATCTCTGCTACCAGAGATACTAATAGGTTGGTAGTTAGACACATCAGTTTTTTTCACCACCCTTGTGCAATGGAACTATCATACATTCCTTCCATTCCTGTGGTATCATTCCTGAGCTGAGACTCAAGTTACACAAATATGTGAAAGACCTAGCCAATTCAGCTGAACACTCCTTTAGCAGACGGGCTGATATTCCATCTGTCCCTATTGGCAAATTCTTATCCAGGTTATGCAAGAGCTCTTCAACCTCATTTTCATGAACCTCGAACACTTCATCCATTGTAGCAGTAGCACTGTGCACTATGTTGCATACACCTGGTTGATATATCTTAGCAAAGTGAGCACTCATTAACTGAACAATCTCCTTAGCTTCCGACACCTGTGTACCATCTGCATTCAATAAAGTTATTCTTCCACATTCATTCTTTCTTTTGCTTGCGGCATAACGATAAAATTCTTTTAGATTGATTTTAGCTTGCATGGCCAATTTCTTTTCATACTCCGTTTTAGCTTTTCTCACAATACTCGTTACTTTTCTGGCATGTGCTTTATATATTTCATAACTCCTCTCACGATATTTTTTCCACATCATCTTCTTCTTGTGGATCTCTTGCCTAATAAGGCTGTACATCCATTTCACTCCCAATCTATTTATTCTTCAAGCACTAGGGATACATTGAGATACCACCTCATTTAATCACTTTTTTAAAGATTCCCATGCATTGCTGACATTTTTTCTAATCAGTAACCGATACCATGGGACCAAAGATAGTATTCTTCTAAGTTGATCATAATTTCCTGCTTTGTAGTTCAGCATGTAATCTGTTTTAATCAGAGCTTCAATACAACTTTAATAGATACTTCCCAAGAAAGAACAGCATTATCACTGTCACCAATTGATGGTAAAATAGCCATATTCTTGACAGGGATCCCTTTCTGATGCTATGAGCAAATCCAACACTCTTTGACCTCGAGTTCCTTCTTTCACGTGCTGCATGAAAAAGTTGTCTCGCAACAATTCAATAAATTCCTGTTCTTTCTTATCATGAGATTTCTCTTCTACCCAATCAATGTTTGGAAAATTAAAGTCGCCCATAATGATCATTCGCTTGGTACCCATACGTCTAAATTGACGATGCATTTCTTCGTCCCCTACAACTGAGCCGCCAGGTCTGTAACAACACCCCCACCATATATTTCATTCTGTTAACCTCCACTTCACACCAGATAGACGCAAACTCATCGCTACATGGGAAATTGTTACCATCATTGTTTTCTTGTATTTCTATCCTAACTGGCTTGAGTCATCAGATATCATTAGTAGCACTTCTCTTCCTCTCCTCTCCCTTCTGTCATTCCTAAAAATAGTATATCCATTACACTCGATCCCACTTACCATATTTGATTCTGATAGCCAGGTGTCAGTAATGCTGACAATCTTAGGCTACATCGTATTCAATAAACAACAAACTCAACCCCTTTGTTTCTAATGCTCCTGGCATTTGTGTATAGACATAACAAATTACAGCCTAGCCTATTCTCATAATTAGATATGCAATCTATTTGGTCTTGTTCTAGAATTTTCTCTTTTCCCTACCTAGACATGCTTAAAAGGTCCGAACCCAAAGCATATTTTTCCACTCCTTTGCCAAATACATAACCATGTTCAAAGTCATTCATATCCTTATCACGTTTGTATACCATAGTTGAACTTTCACACACATTTTTCCTATTCCTCCCTTGGTGATCTAGTTTCCCTGACTGCATTCGGTCTCATACTAAGAAGTAATTTCTCCAGGTTTCTGATGCCAAATGAATTCAAGTGCAGGCCATCGTTCTTATACAAATCTTTTCTGCCATCAAACACACCCCACATATCTAAAAACTCGCATCCATATCTTCTACATATCTTCTACATGGTCAAGTGTTTTACTTCTGACCCAGCTCTCAGATCCATAAGTTAAAACTGGTTTGAACACTGTTTGGCAAGTGCAAATTTTAAAATTGAGCCACCATACCATATTATCTCGTCTTTCTTAGATATTAACTGACTTACCTTGTTGTTATTAATATTTTGGTTTCTGTGTTCAGTATTTTCCTTCTTGTTCTTGTTCACATCCTTTTTCTTATCCTGTCGAAGTTTAGACAAACGTTTTTCCAATTCCCTGGTGTCGATTTCCTAATAATTTCTTTTAACCAGGCTATTTCTAATGTCAGTGTATCCTCAGATAAATTATTATCATGACTGCAGCAGTGCTTTTGTTTGGGACAAAGGCTCTCCTCAGTAGGAACAACTTTAGCTTTAGTCACTGCCTTGTTACGACGAGTTTTTGGCACCATTTTTAAGAGTAGTAAAAACTAATAATATTTCTGAAATTATGTTATAAAATGCTTTAGAACAATAACTACACTAAAAAACTACAATAATATACTAAAAATACACAATTAAATCTAAGAAAACACTTAATAAATCAACAAAAATCACAAATCTTTCAGGAGCTCTCTGACAGTACATCTTTTCACCTGCTAGCCTCGATACCGACCAATGAGTCTTGTTTTAACAAGCCCAACAATAAATGGAGGAATGATATTTGCCAATTTACTAAAGCAGTGTCCCCTGCATAGAAGTACTTGTATAAGAGACATAGAGCTGAAACATTGTTGCTATGAGATAGAGGTTGATGGAAGCTTGTGAGAGAAGGGTCATCGATGAACTGGGTGTAAAATAGCTTCATGAGCAGAAAAGAATTCCTAGTTTTTTTTAGAGGCTGGTGACTCTATTAATGTGATGTACTTTTACTAGAAGAGACTGAAGGTAAATGCCAAGGAGAGAAATCTAATCATGTCTGGTAATGTGTGTATTACCGAGGATAAGAGAAGGTTAATTGAGATTCCTTTTGCAAGAGAAAAAATGATGCAAAGGCTAGATTTTTTTTGCTTCTTTTATCTTTTTCTCTCTCTCACCAACTGTCTTCTATTTTTCTCTGTCTTCTATTCTCGCTAATACTCTCAACAATTAATAGGTTATTCACATAGCCTGAAATCCCATGCTTACTTCCCAAAGCAACTTATCTAAATCTTACACTTTTCTAAAATTCCCATATGTGTATAATATTTACAAAACCATCAAGCTTATCTTCAGATATTCTAATTACAGAATTGTCTTCTCTACAGGCAACAAGACTACAAATTTTACCAAAGCATAAAACCACAATATTTCAGACTGACACGCTTTACTGAATCAAATTCAGTATCTACTATATTGGATCTGCTATTCGTTCTTTAAAGTCTCGTTTATTACAACACTACCAAGATTGCAGTATCCCCATAGCAGAATGTCACATTCCACCACTGAAAAGAAATGCAAACAAAAACATTAATAATATCAAAAATCCCACTGCTGAAATATCATTGCACGCAATACAATATAAACACACTCCTAAAATTGAAAAAGTTACAATTGATTTCTAAGAAAACGAAACGAAATTATGTTGCTCTGAATCTCTAGAGATAAGAACTAGTCCAGATGCTATAAACACAAAAATACCCTATCTAATCTTACCCTCTTGGAAAGTAAACAAAACAATTTACTCCACATCAATTTCCAAATACTCAAATTCTCAATTATTCTTGAATAAATCAAACACCTCTTAATACATAATCATAAATCACATGGCAAGCTTGTAGATAATCTGTTTATCATCTGACGAGGATTCCTACAAAATGGCCTACACACTTTCATGTTGCTGGTCTAGTATTACTTTACTAGTTTTTGTTCCTAGTTGGTTTTTAATTTTTATAATTTCAATTGAGCCTCTGTAGCTCAGTCAGTATAGACGAAGCCCTTTGGTCGGAAAGGCCTAGGTTCGATTCCTGTCAGTGACGTGTGGAACCTTTATCTGGTCTCTTTCGACGGAAGGTGAGTTAGCTGATCTCATACGGAGGTGGGGGGTGGGGGGGGTTAACCCAGAAACTCGGGTTTTTCGTCCTCAAGAACAGGCAAACTTGCCCTGTGAACACACACTTCTACAGATGTAGGACACCTCCAATAATAAGGAGTAACCAACCTATTCCGTAGGATTTTTGTTCTGAATACCTACACTGTAAAAAGTGTAGGTCTACGCTTGAGTGTAAATTAGGGTAATATTAATTTTTACTCTTTCTAAATCAATTTGATTCATCGTCTTGCTTATTTACTAGTTGTTTTCTGTTTAATTTTCGACTATTGAATATACGTGTTTAAGTTCATATAATAGAGCTTTGTTTTCAACATATTTTTTCTTATCATATGTTTTTGGCTCAATCAAATTTGGCTCTGAATATTTTGTTATCCCTATCTTCTAGAAATATATGACCAAGTATATTTTTTTTAATTACTCTTTTAATATAAATTAAAAATGTGGTTAGTCATCTAACTTAGCTTTTGGTTGGGGAAGTGATGTAGCTCCATTATTCAATAAGCTTTTTTTTTCCCTTTTTTTTTTTTTTTTTTTTTTTTTTAAACTGTGAGTGACATGACATCTAGTTTTAGAAAATTTTAGAAAAAAAAATTGAGAAAAATTTTTTTCGATTTAGATAAAAAATACATCAACAATAGATGCTTCACATATATTAAAGCAAATAATGGAGAGACCATTAAAATATCAAGCTCTTTACATGTGTTTTATTGATTTAATTAAGCATCTGATAAAACAGTTAAAATACATACTGATGACATTAAAAATAAGAAAACCACCAAAAACATGTCAGAACTAATTAAGAATATATACACAGATAACAGTTCTATAATAAATGTTTATTATATTAAATAAGTTTAATTTTCAACCCAGAGTGTAATTTGTTTAATAGAGAAATTAGTAAAAACACTAAATTATCTGTATATAAGACAGTGTTCACTTAACTTTATGGGGTCTGAGAGCTAGGTTAGACATAACATTTGATCAAAGACTGGAGACCACAGATATGAGCATGAGTGAACGGATACAGGTATGGTTACTTTAAACATAATGGGAAAAGTTAGCAAAACAGTTACTTATTTTAGGAAAGCATTTAGAAGACAAGATCCAGATGAATTGATGTCGTAAGAGATGCCTTAGAAGACTGAAATATAGGATCTAACTTGGAGTCTTGCTGGTAATCATGTTAATTTGGAGGAAAATTGTCACTCAGTTGTTAGTTATGATGTAAACTTTTTTATGTAGTGTATCATAATGACATTAAAATCACAATTTACTATGCATATGAATGATCATCATCATCAAATTCTTGCCATGTACCCTCAAGGGGGGTGTACAGGATATGATAGTACTACATGAAAAATTTACATCATTACTAACGTCCTATCTACAATTTTCCTCCAAATCAGTCTGTTACTTGTCAAGACTCCAACATTATCAGATCTTATATTTCTATCGTCTAAGGCAGTGTTTCTCAAAGTGTGGTACGCGGACCCCTGGGGGTCCGTGAAAGGTCTTCAGGGGGTCCGTGGCAATTTTCGGCTATGCATCATTAACGCATGGAATAAAATTTAAGTTTGAGATAGTAAAACGTTCCTATTGTATCACTGAATAAGGTACAGAGACATCTGCAGGCTGTGTAATACGTTTCTCAACAAATAGTGCAATTAGAGACAACTTGGTAAAAACAGAACTAATGAATCGCATGACCCCCTCCCACATAAAATGCTGTATAGTAGACAATCAAAACCATATGGTGCACCTGCAACATATGGTTTTGTTTGAGTGAACGTGTTAAAACTAAGAAATATATAGTGAATGTGTTTCAGATATTATATAAGGAATTCAGTTGAAGAGAATTAGCATTTCAACTGAACTGTCGGCTTGTTTTTGTCAATTAGTAGCACGATCTTTTGTTAATACCGCACCAATCATATGGATGTCTTCATAGCTGCTTTATCTCTACTGGCCTACCATTGCTGTCTGTTTCGAGTTCTGCTTTCACTAGCCATTTGTTGAAGGATTGTTCGTTAAATACGGTAATTTTTTTTTAGCTTTCAAATTCTTAAGTATGGATCACTGGTTAAAGACTGGATTTTTAAAATGCGCAAAAGAGAGGAACATAGTAGATACAAGTAGCTGTCAGCAACAAGAAAATGTTGATATTGTATCTGGATCAAGTGAAATTGATAAGTGTGTGTCGTCTGACATCTCTAAAGAACCAACTAGGAATAAGATGAGAAAACTTAGTAAGTACGATATAAATTACTTGAAATGTGAATTTTCATGGACGGGAAATGAAGAGGAACCTATTCTATTATGTGTAATTTGCGGTGAAACTTTAAAAAATGAAAGTATGAAACCATGTAATTTAAATCGCCATTTTGAATTGAAACATAATGAATGCAAGGACAAACCTGTCGAATTTTTTCAAAATAAACTAAAAAATTTAAAAGAATCTCAAAAAGTGATGTCGATCGTGTCGGGAGGTGAAAACATGAAGGCTTTAGAAGCTTCATATCGTGTGTCGCTATTAATAGCAAAAAGTGGTGCAGCGGAAATAATTGGTGAAACTTTGGTGAAGCCTGCAGCAAAAATAATAGCGGAAATTATGATCAGAGATAATGCAAAAAGATCTTTTGATAGGATTTGTCTTTCAAATAGTACCGTTCATCGAAGAATCACTGAAATGGCTGAAAATATAAAACAAACATTGTTATCCGATATATGTAAGAGTCGTTATTATGCGTTGCAGGTAGATGAATCCACCGACATTACAAATTTTGCAAATCTTCTAGTGTTCGTTAGGTACGAAAAAATCAAAAAATTCATGACGACCTTTTATATTGCCAACCCTTGCCAGAACATACAACAGGAGAAGAAATATTCAACAGCATAAATACCTTTATGCATCAAAACACGTTTGATTGGAAAAGTTATGTTGGAATAAACACGGACGGAGCGAAATCCATGGTCGGATCTAAAAAAGGTTGTATCAAGGATTCAAGCTGTTGCACCAAATGCAAAGCCAACACACTGCTGCATACACAGGGAGGCTTTGGCTACACACATGATGTCTACGGACCTAAGAAAGTTCTTGATGAAGCTGTAAAAATCATAAATTATATTAAAGGCCGTCCTCTAAATGCCAGACTTTTCTCTCAACTTTGCAAAGAAATGGGAAGCAACTATACACCACTTCTTTTCCATACCGATGTTCGTTGGCTTTCTCGTGGAAAAGTTCTTACTCGTTTATTTGAATTCGGAATGCACTACAAGTTTTTCTTGATGAAAAGTTTGAATTGAAAAAGTATTTACATAATTGGAAATGGCTCAGTCAATTAGCATACCTGGCAGATATATTTACTGTATTAAATAGTCTTAATTTATCTTTACAAGGCAAGGAAATTTCTATATTTCATGTCAAAGATAAAATGAACGCCACATTGGCAAAAATGAAGTTATGGCAAAACCGGGTTGGTAATGGAGAATTTGACGCGTTTCCATCGCTTCATGAATTGCTCGCAAGTTCAAATGAACAAATTGATGATGATGATATGAAAATTACTATCATGCAGCATTTAAAAAGCTTACAAATGAATCTAGAAAAGTATTTCCCTGAATTGGACATTAATATTGAGTGGATAAGATACCCTTTCAATAAAAACAAATTTATGCCAAAGGGTCTATCGTCAATAGAAGAACAACAACTTTTAGAACTAGCTTAATTTATTTTTTTAATTAATTAATTTATTTTTGAATTAATTAATTAGGGGTACTTGGTAATAATGAAAATTTAAGAAGGGGTCCGTGGATATCTGAAGTTTGAGAAACACTGGTCTAAGGCACTTTGTACCGTATCAATCCACCTATATCTTGGTCTTCCTCTGGGTCGTTTTCCTGCCAACCTGGCAGAGAACACTTGTTTTGCTAATCTTTCTTCACCCATTCTGTTTAAGTGACCATACCACCTGAGATTAGCTCTGCAAACGCATTCCTGGATGCTCACAATGTCAAGTTCTTTCTAATATCCTCATTTTTAATATGATATTGCCATTGATGCCATCTGTTCACACCTATAATCTTTCTCAGGACTCTCAATATCTGCAGTCTCTAGTCTTTGGGTCAAGTGTTTTACTTCTGACCCAGCTCTCAGATCCATAAGTTAAAACTGGTTTGAACACTGTCTTATATACAGCTAATTTAGTGTTCCGACTAATTTCTCCCTTATTCCATATGAATTTATTCAATTGACTTCTTACCATACCAGCTTTGTTGATTCTGTTGTCTATTTCTATATTTAATTTACCATCTTCACTAAAAATCATGTCTAAATAGCTGAAATGTTTTAATTGTTCCACAGGTTCTCCATTCACAACACAGTCGACATTTTCGATGATTCTGCCTATTTTCATTGTCTTTGTCTTTTTATTGCTGACCTTCATACCATATCTATTACAACAGTTATTCAATTTAGTCAGGGAATCTTGCAAACTTGTAGCGGATTTATTTAGAAGTGTAACATTGTCTGCATAAAGCAAAGAGCTGACATTAACATTTCCAATTCTAATATCATGTTTAATACCACTTTCCCTCATAATGTGATCCATATAGATAATGAATAACAGAGGGGATAATATACATCCTTGTCTCATACCAGATTTAACATTAAACCAACTTCCTGTACCTAATTCAATTATAACTGCTAACTTACAGCTCAAAGACCAAGAGCCCCATTAACACCATATAACTGTAGCGTTTTGAATAGCTTCTCTCTTGGCACCTTGTTATATGCCTTTTCCAGATCGACAATGCTTAAATACAGATCTTTGTAATATTCACATAATTTCTCAACTATTTGTCATAAAGTGAAGATCTGATCCTGACAACCTCTATTTGACCCAAATCCAGCTTGTTCTTCACCAAGCTTTTTTTCCACAATTCCTCTCAACCGTTTCTCAAATATACTTGCATATATCTTACCAGGAACACTCAGTAGGGATATACCTCTGTAATTTTCACATTCAGTTTTATTTCCCTTTTTATATATGGGTACTAGGAGAGCTCTACTCCAATCATCGGGGATTCATCCTTCTGTCCAGGCTTTCTGAACTGCAGTGCAGCCACTGTAAGACTTTTATACCACTATACTTCAGCATTTCTGGTCAAATATCCTCTAATCCTGCTGCCTTTCCACATTTCAAGCCTTTGATGGCTTTTTCTACTTCAAGTATAGATATGTATTCCTGACTGCATGCTTGGTCAGTGTTTTTTATCACTGTGCTGTCATCACTGTTTGTTTCATTTAGCAGTTTTTCAAAGTAATTATTCCATACTTAAAGGATATCTTTTTCTCCCATTTGCATGTTGCCTTTATCATCTCTAAAGTCATATATGACAAGGTGCCAAGAGAGAAGCTATTCAATACGCTACAGTTATATGGTGTCAGTGGGGCATTATATCAAGCAATACTTAGTCTTTATTTGAGTTGTAAGTCAGCAGTTAGAATTGAAGGAAGTACAGGAAGATGGTTTAATGTTAAATCTGGTGTGAGACAAGGATGTACATTATCCCCTCTGTTATTCATTTTCTATATGGATCACATTATGAACGAAAGTGGTATTAAACATGACATCAAAATTGGAGATGTTAATGTCAGCTCTTTGCTTTATGGGGATGATGTTATACTTCTAAATAAATCCGCTACAAGTCTGCAAGATTCTCTGACTAAATTGAATAACTGTTGTAATAGATATGGTATGAAAGTCAGCAATTAAAAGACAAAGACAATGAAAATAGGCAGAATCATTGAAAAAGTCAACTGTGTTGTGAATGAATAACCTGTAGAACAAGCAAAACATTTCAGCTACTTAGGCACTATTTTTAGTGAAGATGGTAAATTCAATATAGAAATAGACAAGAGAATTAGCAAAGCTGGTATGGTGGGAAGTCAATTGAAAAAATTCATACGGAATAAGAGAGAAATTAGTTGGAACACTAAATTAGCTGTATACAAGACAGTTTTCAAACCAGTTTTAACTTATGGATCTGAGAGCTGGGTCAGAAGTAAAACACTTGACCAAAGACTGCAGATATAAGAGTCCTGAGAAAGATTAGAGGCATGAACAGATGGCATCAATGGCAATATTATATTAAAAACGAGGATATTAGGAAAGAACTTGACATTGTGAGCATCCAGGAATGCGTTAGCAGAGCTAATCTCAGGTGGTATGGTCACTTAAACAGAATGGGTGAAGAAAGATTAGCAAAACAAGTGTTCTCTGCCAGGTTGGCAGGAAAATGACCCAGAGGAAGACCAAGATATAGGTGGATTGATACGGTACAAAGTGCCTTAGACAATAGAAATATAAGATCTGATAATGTTGGAGTCTCTACAAGTAACGGTCTGATTTGGAGGAAAATTGTAGATAGGAAGTTAGTAATGATCTAATTTTTTTCATGTAGTACTATCATATCCTGTACACTCCTTTAGGGTACATGGCAGGAATTTGATGATGATGATGATGATGAACTCCTTTTACAGCATCTTTCCTCCATTTCTAAGCTTCTTCGACAATCTCCAGAATATTTTGCCACCTTCTTGATATTTATTTTCTATGTTCTTGCCAAAGTCCTCCCATGACTTTTGTTTAGTTAGTTTTACACACTGTTTAGCTTTCTTATATTTGTCTCTGTATTCTCTAAGAGCACAAGCTGAATTATTTGCCAGGATCTTTTGATATGATTTCTTCTTTTCCTTCACTGCCTCATTAACTTCCTGTGTCCACCATGGAGTCCTAATTTTTTTATCCTTGCAGACAACTTCACCACATGCCTCTCTAGCTGAATCAATCAGGGTTTTCTTCAAGGCTTGCCAAAGAATCTCCAAGGTTTGGTTCCTTTTCTCAAATTCTTTTATTTTTTCTTCAATAATATTTGTGTATTTTAGTCTACAGTTCACATCTGAGAGCTGCTCAACTTTTATTCGCTTTAAAACTTTCTTACATGTTATTCTTTTCAATATAAAATTCAATTTTATCCTGCTGAAAACTAAATAGTGATCACTTCCAATTTCAAATCCTCTGTACACTCTAGTGTCTTGCACCAGGGAGAAAAACATCACTATCAATAATAACATAGTCAATGAGACTTTTCTTATTCCTTGCCTTTCTCTCCATGTGAATTTGTGCACATTTTTATGTTGGAACATGGTGTTAGTAATAACCAATCCATGTCCTGAGCAGAAATCCAACAGATATTTGCCATTATTATTAGCTTTGCTCTTTTCTCCAAATTTTCCCAAAATATTTTTGTATGTCTCATAATCATTTCCTACTCTGCTATTTAGATCCCCAACAAGGACCAACTTTTCCTTTTTCATTGTGTCAGTTGCTTTTTCTAAAGCCTCAAAAAATTCCTCCACTTCTACCTTAGTAGAACCTTCTGTGGGACCATAGGCACAAATAAGTCTCATTGTCCAGTTCCCATTCTCATATTTGCCCACATTACTCTACTTGAGACTGACTGCCATTCAAGAAGATTAGCCTCGTATTTTGTGTTGAATACTATGGCTACTCCTTCTTTTCCTTGATTGTCATTGCCTGAATATAACATTTTGTATTTATTGCTCAGAAAGATCTCACCAGTTTTTGTCTTTTTTGTTTCAGTCACCTCTATTATGTTGATCTGGTACTTATGTAATTCTTCAGCTAGCTCCATTTCTTTGCCATTCAGGCTTCTTACATTGATAGTAGTGATCTTTAACTCTGTTGATGTTGAGTTGGGGTGTGTTTTCAGATTTGTTCCAGTAGTTGACTATTCGCTGTTTGCCCTTGTTCCCTGGCGAAAACAACTGAGGCTTTGTTTAACTGGGTGATGCCCCAGCCTGTATGAAATTTTGCCATGTTGTATACCATCATTTTGTATTTTGGTTTAACCAATAAGAATGCAATTTGGTCGGCCAAATCCTAAATTGCCAGCCCATCCTCGTTCGTTCCTTATCCAGGTAGATACCCAACAGGGTGCACCATGAGAAGGTGAGGATTGGACTTTAGGTCAGAAGCCCTGTTCTTTGCATTCCTTTAAAGGCTATGTGGAGTTCTCCTCTCAGTTATACAGCTTGAATGATATCAGTTATGAAAATTATAAGAAGTAGGCTTGAAGAGTTATGGCTATTATACGGAACACTAAGTCTGAGTATGGATAGAAATTGGCCCTGCAAGTTAAGGACAACCTAAAATAATTCTGTTGTTATGCCACAAGTAAAAGAAATAATGAATGTGAAAGAATAACTTGAATGAATGTAGAAACTCCCTGTATGAGGAGGTTCTACAGTTGTTGCACAAACTGAAAAATAATTCAACAATAAGCACTGATGGGATATCAGCACGGGTCAGAATACAGCATGGAATACTGTTCCGTGAATTGGATAATGTGGGATTGGATTATAAAATATTGGCATTAGGAGGATAGGTGACTGACACCAGACACTAGTGGTGTACCACAAGGATAAGTCCTTGGGCCATGGTTATTTAATTTGTATAATAATGGTATTAAGAAGGATCAGCTCTTTGCTGATGATTCAAAGATAGACAGGATAATCACGAATGTGGTTTATATGCAGTACTTGCTGAGTGATTTGAGTAGGCTGAAATTGTCAGCATGGGAAAATGGGTGTCAGTGCAATGTCAGTAAATGTAAAGTTATGCACTTTGGTGTGATGAGATATTCAATGCCATATTATATTGTTGGAATTAAGCTAGAAGAAACTTATCAGGCTAAGGATCTTGTAGTTTTTGTAGATAGGAAGTTGAAGTTCAATGGCAGTCTAGCAAAGATTGCAAATAAGCTCAGAAGATAATTGAAATGCTGTAAGGAAGCTTGACATAGAAATATAAGAAAGTCATTTTTCCTCTTTACAAATCCTTGATAAGACTTCACTTGGACTATTGTGTGCAGGTCTGGTTTCTGTTGTGTGTATTTTTCCTCTAAATGATAAACCTTTTTCTCCTAAAAATAATGTACCATCCAAAATTCTGTGTAAAATATAATATAGAATTTTGGATATTATTATATATAAAATATTATATGTTGTATATATTATAGAGATTCTATATAATATATAAAATATTATATAGAATCATGAAGATATGAATTTACAATAAAATTACCAAGATTTTTCTCTAAATTTCACCATTCATAATTCATTTTATGGTTAATATTATTTTAATATTTGGCAATTTTTTCATACAATTTCTTCCATTTCTGTTTTCTTGAATATCCAGATTTCAAAGCAAAACTGGATGTATAACATGTCGAAGCTTTATTGAAAGAGTCTGCAGGGAAAATAAAACAATGCTTGTTTGCTTTCACTCCAGACAAGCCAATTTCGAGGAATTTTGTTCACCATTGTGTAAAGTTATTTTAAGTAAATTAATTGGAAATTTATACCCATGAATGTCATTTGGAAATTCTGTCGGGTGTTTTCCTGAACTTAGGCATGCTGCCTTCTCCATTTGATGTACAATATTCTGTTTTAATTACACCTCTATCATCATTTTTTATTGTTTTTATTAAGTGTGAATGAGTATCGTTCTCTTGCTGAGTCAGCTGCTGTTCTGATTCTTTAGTACATAGTTGTTTATTATCTTTACCTGCTTTTGGCTCTTCATTTTCCAAATCAAAACATTGTACATTTACTGTAGTTGTATTTATGCACTCTCTCTCTCTAAATCCTAGGTTCTCCAGAGTTCTTTGATTCTTTTTTCTTTCTTGTTCTTTCCATAATTTTTCTTTCTGTTTTATTGCTCCTGATTTGTGATGGTAGCTCATTCTTGAAAATTTATCTAAAAAATAAATAAATAAAAAAAAGGTAGAATATATGTAAATCGAATTAGTGGTAAAATTACATTTACATAATAAACTTCACCTAATGATCACATATTGTTCACATGTATTTGTTTACATTGATAGTCTCTTAGAAACGAACAGACTATACACTGGCCAAAGTTTAAACATACCTTTACTGTGAACAACAACTCCAGGCACTCATGTTGCAGGGGAAAGTAGCGAAAGCATTTTGCCAAGTAACCAAGGACACTATTTATTGCAATCCTTAGCGCACTAAAAATAGTATACTTGCATAAATCTTACCAGGAACACTCAATAGAGAAATATCTCTGTAATTCTCACGTTCAGTTTTATTTCCCTTTTTATATATTGTTTCTATGAGAGCTCTACTCCAATCATCTGGAATTTGTCCCTTTATCCAGGTCTTCTGAATTCTGCAGTGCAGCCACTGAAGACTTTTATACCTGCATACTTGAGCATTTGTGATCAAATATAAACTATGCCTTTTTTTTTGTTTTGCATTTCTGTCTTTTGATGCTTTTTTCTACTTTAAGTATGGATATGTATTCCTGATGACATGCTTGTTGAGTGTTTTTTACCACTGTGCTGCTACTGCTTGTTTCATGCAGCAATTTCTCAAAGTAATTATTCCATACATCAAGGAAATCTTTTTCTCCAATTTTCATGTCACCTTTATCATCTCTAATTCCTTTTACAGTGCTCTTCCTCTATTTCTGAGCTTTTTCAACAGCCCTCCAGAATAATTTACCAAAATGTTTTTACCAAAGTCTTCCCATTGTTTAGCTAGTGTTATACAGTGCTTTGATTTAATAACTAATATTTAAGGAATTGACAGCGTATACTGGAAATATAGATTAAATAAACTTTAATATATACTTTCCGATATTTCGGCGAACGTTACGTTGCCATCTTCTTGGGAACTTACTAAAAAGACACGTGCACACAAGTACTAATACAACAAATGAGACTGAGGCTAGGACGCTAGCGTTTTCCTAAAGTCCTGATGGTGCCCCCTGGCGGGCTATATTGGTAGTTCTTGGCCTTTGGGCTGAAGTTCTTTTGATAAAAGTTTCCCAAATTTGGGGCAGTTTCATGGATCCAAATTTGTTGAGGTTTGGCATGTTCCTAAGGGCCGAGGCTGATTCCATGAATAGTCTTTCATACTTGAACTTGCTGCGGTGTATTACTGTGGCGAGTATCCAGAGCGTGGTCTGCAAGCCCAGAGTGGCTGTACTGGTGAAATCGGATGTAATCCTTGTGTTCTGAGATTCTGATATTTGCTGTCCTGCCTGTTTGGCCAAAGTAGGACAGTTTACAGCTGCAAGGGACCTGGTATACACCAGGTAGGTCTAGGGGAAGTGGTTGGTCTTTGGTGGAGCGGATAAGGGATGATAGTTTTCTATGTGGTCTGTAACAAGTGGTCAAGTCATGTTTTTTTAAGATTTTATTGATTTTTTCTGAGGTGCCTCTGATGTAGGGAATAGTGATGGATTTGGAGTAATCTTTTTTGTGAAGGGGAGGGGGTGGTGGGTTGTGGATAACTGGGTTAAGTATTTTTTGGATTTTTTGGAGGGGGTAGCCGTTGGCTGAGAAAGTGTCACGGATGTGATTTAGTTCAGTGGTTAGGGCTTGATCATTAGAACAGATTATTTTTGCCCTGTTGAATAATGTTTTAATAACTCCATATTGTTGTGAGGGGGGGTGGTGGGATTGTTGGTGAATGTATCTGCCTGTATGGGTGGGTTTTCTATAAACAGAGAAAACCAAGGTTCCATCAGGTTGGCGGGTGACTAGTGTGTCTAGGAAGGGGAGGTTATTGTTTTCCTCTTTTTCCAGGGTGAATTGGATTCTAGGGTGTTGGTTGTTCAAGTGTGTTAGGAAGGAGAGGAGTGAATCCGGGCCATGTGGCCAAATAGCGAAAACATCATCAACATAGCGAAGCCATATGGTAGGTTTTTGTGGGGCTGAGTTTAAGGCTTTCTCTTCAAACATCTCCATGAAGAAGTTGGCCAAGGGTGGGGAAAGTGGTGAACCCATGGCTGTCCCATCTATCTGTTTGTAGAATTTTTCCTGCCAAACGAAATAGCCTGAGTTCATTGTAAACTGAAATAGGGCTGAGATATCGGGAGGAAATTTAGCTTGGATTAGCTCTAAGGTTTCTTTGAGAGGGACATTGATGAATAGGGAGGAGACATCAAAACTGACCATTATGTCATTGTGTTGGAGTGTAAGGTTTTCTATACTGGCTTTGAAGTGGGCTGAGTTTTTTATGTGTGATGGTGTATTGCCAGTATAGTGTGAGAGCGCTTTGGCTAAATGTTTGGCTAGTTTGTAAGTGGGGGAATCAATGCCATCCACTATGGGACGTAATGGCACATTTTCTTTGTGTATTTTTGGGAGCCCATATATGCGGGGGGGTCTAGAGTTATAGGGTTTTAGTCTGTTGGTAATCTCCACAGGCCAAGAAGTGACCTTCTTAAGGAGCCTATGGAGTTTTCTAATTTGTGAGCTGGTGGGATTGTAATCAATGGGGAGGTAAGTGGAGCGATCTAATAATAAAGCCTTGAGCTTACCTGTGTAGTCTTTAAGATTGAGTACCACAGTGGCGTTCCCCTTATCCGCTTTGGTGATCACTATTTTTTTGTTTCTCTTCAATTCTTGTAGTGCCTTGTATTCACTAATGGATATGTTGGATTTTGGAGGTTTTACTTTATTGAGAACACAGGCTACATCCAATCTAATGTCGTTGGCGATGTGGGTTGGAAGTTGGCGAATCCCGCGTTCAATTTGAATCATTAATTCCTCGGCCGGTAATTTCCTAGGAGCAATGGCGAAGTTGTGACCACGTGACAGAGCGTGGATTGCTTCTGGCTTTAAGGTAGCTGACGATAGGTTAACAACAGTGTTGGTTTGTAGTTTGGACGCCGAGTTCTTTGTTAATTTATCAAACTTGTTGATATGTCGGCTTCGTACTCGTTCAAATTCTTTTTTAGCTGCCGTACACGAGACGTCATGTAAGACCGACCAAAGCTCGTGATTCAGTGTATGTGAAAGCTCGTTTTCCAGCGTTGTTAAAGCGCTGTTTATATCCCACAAAAACCCTACAAAAACCTACAAAAGGCCACAAAAACCTACCATATGGCTTCGCTATGTTGATGATGTTTTCGCTATTTGGCCACATGGCCCGGATTCACTCCTCTCCTTCCTAACACACTTGAACAACCAACACCCTAGAATCCAATTCACCCTGGAAAAAGAGGAAAACAATAACCTCCCATTCCTAGACACACTAGTCACCCGCCAACCTGATGGAACCTTGGTTTTCTCTGTTTATAGAAAACCCACCCATACAGGCAGATACATTCACCAACAATCCCACCACCCTCCCTCACAACAATATGGAGTTATTAAAACATTATTCAACAGGGCAAAAATAATCTGTTCTAATGATCAAGCCCTAACAACTGAACTAAATCACATCCGTGACACTTTCTCAGCCAACGGCTACCCCCTCCAAAAAATCCAAAAAATACTTAACCCAGTTATCCACAACCCACCACCCCCTCCCCTTCACAAAAAAGATTACTCCAAATCCATCACTATTCCCTACATCAGAGGCACCTCAGAAAAAATCAATAAAATCTTAAAAAAACATGACTTGACCACTTGTTACAGACCACATAGAAAACTGGCATCCCTTATCCGCTCCATCAAAGACCAACCACTTCCCCTAGACCTACCTGGTGTATACCAGGTCCCTTGCAGCTGTAAACTGTCCTACTTTTGCCAAACAGGCAGGACAGCAAATATCAGAATCTCAGAACACAAGGATTACATCCGATTTCACCAGTACAGCCACTCTGGGCTTGCAGACCACGCTCTGGATACTCGCCACAGAATAAGATGGAAGAAAGCCACAGTAATATACCGCAGCAAGTTCAAGTATGAAAGACTATTCATGGAATCAGCCTCGGCCCTTAGGAACATGCCAAACCTCAACAAATTTGGATGCATGAAACTGCCCCAAATTTGGGAAACTTTTATCAAAAGAACTTCAGCCCAAAGGCTAAGAACTACCAATATAGCCCGCTAGGGGGCACCATCAGGACTTTAGGAAAACGCTAGCGTCCTAGCCTCAGTCTCATTTATTGTATTAGTACTTGTGTGCACGTGTCTTTTTAGTAAGTTCCCAAGAAGATGGCAACGTAACGTTCGCCGAAATTTCGGAAAGTGTATATTAAAGTTTATTTAATCTGTATTTCCAGTATACGCTGTCAATTCCTTAAATATTAGTTATTATGTCTAACCAGCGTATAAGCCTCTCAACAAGAATAGTGCTTTGATTTATTATATTTTTCTCTATATTCTGTAAGAAAGCTCTTCCCAAACTGTGGGCCGTGGCCCCCTTGGGGACCATGAAATAATGAAAACAAATTTAAAATGTTCTATGACTAAGTGGGCCATGTCAAATGAGTATGTAAGATGCTAAAAATGTAATATTTGCATTTGAGTTTTGCAATATTCGCTGTGTATGTTTTGTATTGAATATAAATACAATAAATAATATATGTCTGTATTACGTTTTTTTTTTTTTCGATGGGGGCCGTGAAATATTTTAATTTTTCCAAGGGGGCCTTTATATCCATAAATTTGGGAAGTACTACTCTAAGAGTGCAAGCTGACTTACTTGCCTGGAACTTTCCATTTGCTTTCTTCTTTTCTACACTGCCTCTTTAACTTTGTGAGTCCACCATGGAGTTCTGATTTTTCTGTCCTTACAGGCAACCTCACCATATGCCTCTCTGGCTGAATCAATCAGTGTTTTCTTCAGGACTTGCCACTGAATCTCCAAGGTTTGGTTCCTGTTCTCAAACTGTTTCATTTTTTCTTGAATCATGTTTGTGTATTTTAGTCTACGGTTTACATCTGAGTGCTGCTCAACTTTTATTCATTTTAAAACTTTCTTACATGTTTTTTTCAATATGAAATTCAATTTTGTCCTGCTCAAGACTTAATGGTGATCATTTCTAATTTCAAATCCTCTGTACACTCTAGTGTTTTGTGCCAGGGAGAAAACATCACTATCAACAATAACATATTCAATGAGACTTTTCTTATTCCTTACCCCTTCTCTCCATGTGAATTTGTGCACAAACTATCTGAACACAAAGACTACATCCGGTTTCACTAATAAAATCACTCAGGACTTGCGGACCATGCACTAGATACCCACCACAGAATATGCTGGAGGAAAGCCACTTTACTACACCTTAGCAAATATAAATATGAAAGATTGTTCCTGGAATCAGCCTCAGGTCTAAAAAAATTTACCAAATCTCAACAAATGGGAAGCTTGCATCCTTAGAACATCAGCTCAACAGCCAAGAGAACCCAATTTAGCCCACTAGGGGGCACCTTTAGGACTCTAGAACCAACACCAGTTGCCTTCTTCAACCTGATTTGCTTGTTATTAGTGCCTGCATGCACATATCATAGTTTCATGTTCCCAGAAGTTGGCAGTGTAACATTGCTGAAATATTGGAAGGTATTGATTAAATTTTTTTAATTGATATTTTAGTATACATTGTCATTTTCTGATAAATTTATAGTCTTGTGTTGATTGTGCCGATCTTGAACTCTGTTGATGTTGAGTTGGGGTATGTTTTAGGATTTGTTCCATCTGTTCATCGTGGTTCCCTGGCAAAAACCAGAGTGTGTGTGTGGGGGGGGGCTTGTTTCACCAGGCAGTACCCGATTCTGCATGAAATTCTGTCATGTTGTACCATCATTTTATATTGTGGTTTAAGCTAATAAGAATATAATTTGGTTGGCTAAATCCAAATTGCCAGCCAATCCGCAGCTCAGACCATTCCTGTATTTATGGCAAGACTGTGTAATCTCAGGTAGTATGCTTACTTACAGAATAGGAAAGGCAAGGTTAGCAAAATGGATGTTTAATCCAGGATGCTAGGGAAAAAGGCCCAGATGTATACAAAAAAAAAGGGGGGGGAAGGTAGATTGATGTAATTAGAAGTGCCTTAGAAGACCACTTAAGTTCTGACTGTTGGAATCCTGGCAGATAATAGATTAATTTCGAGGAACATTGCTGATAGCTTGCATTAGTAACTTTATTTGTGTTGCACTATTATAATATTAAGAATTTGATGATGATGAATAATAATGGCAAATACCTGTTGGATTTCTCCTCAGCACATGGACTGGTTATTTCTAACATCATGTTCCAACATAAAAATGTGCACAAATTCACATGGAGAGAAGAAGCAAGGAATAAGAAAAGTCTCATTGACTATGTTATTGTTGATAGTGATGTTTTCTCCCTGGTGCAGGACACCAGAGTGTACAGAGGATTTGAAATTGGAAGTGATCACTATTTAGTCTTGAGCAGGATAAAATTGAATTTCATATTGAAAAGAATAACATGTAAGAAAGTTTTAAAGCGAATAAAAGTTGAGCAGCTCTAAGATGTGAACTGTAGACTAAAATACACAGATTATTGAAGAAAAAATAAAAGAGTTTGAGAACAGGAATCAAACCTTAGAGATTCAGTGGCAAGCCTTGAAGAAAACCCTGATTGATTTAGCCAGAGAGGCATGTGGTGAGGTTGTCTGCAAGGATAAAAAATTCAGAATTCCATAGTGGACACAGGAAGTTAAAGAGGCAGTGAAGGAAAAGAAGAAAGCATATCAAAAGTTCCTGGCAAATAAATCAGCTTGTACTATTAGAGAATACAGAGACAAATGTAAGAAAGCGAAACACTGTGTAAAACTATCTAAACAAAAGTCATGGGCGGACTTTGGCAAGAACATAGAAAATAAATATCAAGATGGTGGCAAAATATTCTGGGGGTTGTTGAAGAAGCCTAGAAATGGAGGAAAGAGTGCTGTAAAAGGAGATAGAGATGACAAAGGTGACATGAAACACAGGAGAAAAAAGATATCCTTGAAGTATGGAGTAATTACTTTGAAAATTTGCTAAATGAAACAAGCAGTGATGACAGCACAGTGATAAAAAACACTGACCAGGCATGCAGTCAGGAATACATATCCATATTTGAAGTAGAAAATGCCATCAAAGGCTTGAAATGTGCAAAGGCAGCAGGAGTAGATGATATTCGACCAGAAATACTGAAGTGTGGTGGTATAAAAGTCTTACAGTGGCTGCACTGCATAGTTCAGAATGCCTGGACAGAGGGACGAATTCCCGATGATTAGAGTAAAGCACTAATACTACCCATATATAAAAAGGGAAATAAAACTGAATGTGAGAATTACAAAGATATTTCCCTACTGAGTGTTCCTGTCAAGATCTATGCAAGTATATTTGAGAAACAGTTGAGAAGAATTGTGGAAGAAATGCTTGGTGAAGAACAAGCTGGATTCAGGCCAAATAGAGGATGTCTGGATCAGATCTTCACTCTACAACAAATAGTTGAGAAATCATGGGAATATAACAAAGATCTGTATTTAAGTTTTGTCGATCTGGAAAAGGCATATGACAAGGTGCCAAGAGAGAAGCTATTCAATACGCTACAGTTATATGGTGTCAATGGGGCATTATATGAAGCAATACTTATTCTTTATTTGAGTTGTAAGTCAGCAGTTAGAATTGAAGGAAGTACAGGAAGATGGTTTAATGTTAAATCTGGTGTGAAACAAGGATGTACATTATCCCCTCTGTTATTGATTGTCTATATGGATCACATGAAGGAAAGTGGTATTAAACGTGATATCAGAATTGGAGTTGTTAATGTCAGCTCTTTGCTTTATGCGGACAATGTTATACTTCTAAATAAATCTACTAGAAGTTTGCAAGATTCCCTGACTATATTGAATAACTGGTGTAATAGAAATAGTATGAAGGTCAGCATTAAAAAGACAAAGACAATGAAAATAGGTAGAAATATTGAAAATGTCAACTGTGTTGTGAACGGGGAACCTGTGGAACAAGTAAAACATTTCGGCTACTTAGGCACGATTTTTAGTGAAGATGGTAAATTAAATATGGAAATAGACAACAGAATCAACAAAGCTGGTATGGTAGAAAGTCAGTTGAATAAATTCATATGGAATAAGAGTGAAATTAGCCGGAACACTAAATTATATAAGACAGTGTTGAAACCAGTTTTAACTTATGGATCTGAGAGCTTGGTCAGAAGTGAAACACTTGACCAAAGACTAGAGACCACAGATATGAGAGTCCTGAGAAAAATTAGAGGCAGATGGCATCAATTGCAATATCATATTAAAAACAAGAATATTAGGAAAGAACTTGACATTGTCGGCATCCAGGAATGCGTTAGTAGAGCCAATCTCAGGTGGTATGGTCACTTAAATGGAATGAGTGAGGAAAGATTAGCAAAACAAGTGTTCTCTGCCAGGTTGGCAGGAAAACGATCCAGAGGAAGACCAAGATATAGGTGGATTGATACGATACAAAGTGCCTTAGATGATAGAAATATAAGATCTGATAATGTTGGAGTCTTGACAAGTAACAGACTGATTTGGAGGAAAATTGTAGATAGGAAGTTAGTAAGGATCTAATTTTTTTCATATAGTACTATCATATCCTTTACACCCCTTGAAGGAATTTGATGATGATGAATGTATTTAATTATTAAGTGCTAATATTTCACTCATTGCTTTATACACTGAATCGTTGGAGCACTAAATAATCACAGTACACTAAACCACAATCGTGGTGGGAAAGATTTAATGTTGTAATGGAAAACACAAAGCACTAAAGTCCTAATTTAGTGTTATGTTTCCTTGGATAAAGCAAAGTTTTAAAATTGTTCATTTTAATTCTTGAAATAATTGTCTACCAATTTTGTGCATACTTGTTAAGTGTTGTTTCGTTATGTGTTGACTTCTAATGACTTCTCTGTAGTGTAACTCCCCCCCCCTCATCTAATCCTGTGTAAATGGGTGCAGAAAGTATGGTCTGCCATGCCCTACTTTCCATAATCATGATCTCGAATTTATTTCTTATGCTGTCTGAGCCAGATGTCAACAGATCTTCCTTTTTATTGATCATAAGCCAGGTCATAAGTGCAAGGCACTTCATATGCTCCTAGATGTAATGAAGGATAGAGTTTGTCCTTAGTTGAAAGCTTGAGAGTTACTTGTTTGATATATGGTTTGAATGTGAAGTAGCTCATATTTATTAAATATCTTGATATCTAAAAAGATATCAAGATACTTAATAAAATAATTAGCAGCACAGCTAATATCAGTATATCTGAACACAAAGACTACATCCGATTTCACAATACAATCACTCTGGATTTGCAGACCATGCACTAGATACCCACCACAGAATACACTGGAAGAAATACCTTGGATAGATAGGATATAACAGTTATCCTGTGGTCTTGTGTATTAGGGGAGGAAGGTACCGGTGACTTTTTTTGAGGTTATAGGCAAGATATGTAGTGAAGAACAGATAGCCATGGCTTTATGTGTTGTTAGTGTTTTTAGGTTACTGTACATTTGACAGAATGTGTGATTCTATATTTTCATTATGTGTAGACAGTTATTTGATTCTTTTTTGTTATGAAGTGAATTTTTGGATGCTGGCTGTTTAATTACACTGAAAATGTATCTAATGTTGCCATATAGCAAAGACATCATCTGCATAGCATAGCCAAACCACTGGTTTGAGGGTGGCTCTGTTGATTGCTTCATTTCTTGTGTTCTTAGAGTTTTCTCGAAATACACACATGGCAAATAACTTTATGTAAGCTTCATCTTGTAGCATGCATGCATACTAAGGCTATGCAAAATTTAAAAAAAAAAAATTTTTTTTTATACATATACTTACATTATACAGTTTTTGCTTTAATATCAAAAATATTAAAATTTGCTGTAGCTAAATCAGATTAAAGCTGAACATCAAGATGAACTTGACAGTATGAGGCTTGATTTAGAAGATGAGGCTAATAGTCGATCATCATTAGATCAACGATTGGGAGAGCTGAGAATGGAGGTAAGCTGCTTAAATGTATAGACTTTTGTTATATTCATTTTCATTTGTTCTTGATTACTTTATCAAAATCCACACCCAAACATTTGTATGCAACACATCTTTAAAGTTTCCCTTGGTGCAGGGAAATAATCATTAAATAGATAATTTCTTTCTTGAAAATGTAATATAAATTTCATATGATAAGCATGAGATGTTTTCATTGTTGTTTCATTACTGAAACTTTACTTTGCTCTCCAAATCGATTCTTCGGGTATGCTGATTTAAAATTTTTTTTTTCAACATAGCAACCCTTAGTTCAGTAGTTAGAAGATATATTTTGTTTTCATAATGGCATTGATTTGCCACTGCCTAGCAAGAATTTTCTTTGGTTGGGAAGATCTTGGTTTGAATCTTGTTTGGTGTGAGGAATGTCATCCTTTGTCTCATATGTATGTGACAAGGATTTTCTTCTCAGAAACTTGGCTTTTTGCTTCATGAAAGACAGGTAAACTGGAAAACTCGCATTTGTTCAAAGACATTAAAGCTAATTCAAGGGAGAGAAGAAGAAAAAAAAGGAGAGCATTAAAGATTGGGTGAGATTTCTCTAGAAATGAAAGAACAGTATAGAACAAAATGCAATGAAGTGGTTAAAAAAGATAAATCAAAGTGGCGAGAGGAGCAGTATGGGGGGGGGGGGGTTACCAATAAATGTTGTGGTGAATACAGAATAAGAGAAGTATACAAAATGATCAGAAACGAATGAAATGGAGCTCATAGTAGAGAACCATAAAAGATGAAAAGGGTGAAATCTTGATGAATACAGAAGATATAGGAGAGACGGACAAGACTGCGCAGAGTTATATAAGACACTGGGAGATGTTGAGGGACTAAAGAAGCTCATTGATGAATTGAAAAAAAAATATTGCCACTAAGCACGGCAGGGAAGGATAGGTATACTGAGGGATGAGGTTGTAAAGTTGTCAACAGAATGGACAAGATCAATTCTAATACCCATTCACAAAAAACAGGTTGTAAAATAGACTTCAAAAAACTACAGAGCAGTTACTCTAACTAATCAAGTCATGTGGAAAAAGTACTTATGATGATATCAACAGAAAGAATAAGGAAACTAATGGAAGGAAACGGAAGGTGCTTAAGGGTCAAAGCTGTATAACTGAGAGGAGACCTCCACATAGCCTTTAAAGGAATGCAGAGAACCGACCAGGGCTTCTGACCTAATGTCCAATCCTCACCTTCTCGTGGTGCACCCTGTTGGGTATCTACTTTGATACTGAACGAACGAGGATGGGCTGGCAATTTGGGATTTAGCCGACCAAATTGTATTCTTATTGGATAAACCAAAATAAAAAATAATGGTACAACATGACAAAATTTCATGCCGGCTGGGGCGTCGCCCGGTTAAACAAGGCCCCCGTTGTTTTCGCCAGGGAACCAGGGCGAACAGCGAAAAGTCAGCTACTGGAACAAAACTGAAAACAAACCCCAACTCAACATCACCAGAGTTAAAGATCGGTACTATCAACGTAAGAAGCCTGAATGGCAAAGAAATGGAGCTAACTGAAGAATTAGATAAGTACCAGATCGACATAATAGGGGTGACTGAAACAAAAAAGACAAAAACTGGTGAGATCTTTCTGAGCAATAAATACAAAATGTTATATTCAGGCAATGACAATCAAGGAAAAGAAGGAGTAGCCATAGTATTCAACACAAAATACGAGGCTAATCTTCTTGAATGGCAGTCAGTCTCAAGTAGAGTAATGTGGGCAAATATGAGAATGGGGAACTGGACAATGAGACTTATTTGAGCCTATGGTCCCACAGAAGGTTCTACTAAGGTAGAAGTGGAGGAATTTTTTGAGGCTTTAGAAAAAGCAACTGACACAATGAAAAAGGAAAAGTTGGTCCTTGTTGGAGATCTAAATAGTAGAGTAGGAAATGATTGTGAGACATACAAAAATATTTTGGGAAAATTTGGAGAAAAGAGCAAAGCTAATAATAATGGCAAATATCTGTTGGATTTCTGCTCAGGACATGGACTGGTTATTACTAACACCATGTTCCAACATAAAAATGTGCACAAATTCACATGGAGAGAAGAGGCTAGAAATAAGAAAAGTCTCATTGACTATGTTATTGTTGATAGTGATGTTTTCTCCCTGGTGCAGGACACCAGAGTGTACAGAGGATTTGAAATTGGAAGTGATCACTATTTAGTCTTGAGCAGGATAAAATTGAATTTCATATTGAAAAGAATAACATGTAAGAAAGTTTTAAAACGAATAAAAGTTGAGCAGCTCTCAGATGTGAACTGTAGACTAAAATACAGAAATATTATTGAAAAGAAAATGAAAGAGTTTGAGAACAGGAATCAAACCTTGGAGATTCAGTGGCAAACTCTGAAGGAAACATTGATTGATTCTGCCAGAGAGGCATGTGGTGAGGTTGTGTGCAAGGATAAAAAAATCAGAACTCCCTGGTGGACACAGGAAGTTAAAGAGGAAGTGAAGGAAAAGAAGAAAGCATATCAAAAGTTCGTGGCAAATAAGTCAGCTTTTACTCTTACAGAATATAGAGACAAATGTAAGAAAGCTAAACAGTGTGTAAAACTAGCTAAACAAAAGTCATGGGAGGACTTTGGCAAGAATATAGAAAATAAATATGAAGAAGGTGGCAAAATATTCTGGAGGTTGTTGAAGAAGCTTAGGAATGGAGGAAAGAGTGCTGTAAAAGGAATTAGAGATGATAAAGGTGAAATGAAAACAGGAGAAAAAGATATCCTTGAAGTATGGAGTAATTACTTTGAAAAACTGCTAAATGAAACACTGACTAGGCATGCAGTCAGGAATACATATCCATACTTGAAGTAGAAAAAGCCATCAAAGGCTTGAAATGTGGAAAGGCAGCAGGAGTAGATGATATTCGACAAGAAATGCTGAAGTATGGTGGTATAAGAGTCTTACAGTGGCTGCACTGCATAGTTCAGAAAGCCTGGACAGAGGGACGAATTCCCGATGATTGGAGTAGAGCTCTCATAGTACCCATATATAAAAAGGGAAATAAAACTGAATGTGAGAATTACAGAGGTATTTCCCTACTGAGTGTTCCTGGCAAGATCTATGCAAGTATACTTGAGAAACGGTTGAGAAGAATTGTGGAAGAAAAGCTTGGTGAAGAACAAGCTGGATTCAGGCCAAATAGAGGCTGTCAGGATCAGTTCTTCACTTTGCGGCAAATAGTCGAGAAACCATGGGAATATAACAAAGATCTGTATTTAAGTTTTGTCGATTTGGAAAAGGCATATGACAAGGTGCCAAGAGAGAAGCTATTCAATACGCTGCAGTTATATGGTGTCAATGGGGCATTATATCAAGCAATACTTAGTCTTTATTTGAGTTGTGAGTCAGCAGTTAGAATTGAAGGAAGTACAGGAAGATGGTTTAATGTTAAATCTGGTGTGAGACAAGGATGTACATTATCCCCTCTGTTATTCATTATCTATATTGATCACATTATGAAGGAATGTGGTATTAAACCTGATATCAAAATTGGAGATGTTAATGTTAGCTCTTTGCTTTATGCGGATGATGTTATACTTCTAAAAATATCTGCTACAAGTCTGCAAGATTCTCTGACTAAATTGAATAGCTGTTGTAATAGATATGGTATGAAGGTCAGCAATAAAAAGACAAAGACAATGAAAATAGGCAGAATCATTGAAAATGTAAACTGTGTTGTGAATGGAAAACCTGTGGAACAAGTAAAACATTTCAGCTACTTAGGCACAATTTTTACTGAAGATGGTAAACTAAATATAGAAATAGACAACAGAATCAGCAAAGCTGGTATCGTGGGAAGTCAATTGAATAAATTCATATGGAATAAGAAAGAAATTATTCGGAACACTAAATTAGCTGTATACAAGACTGTGTTCAAACCAATTTTAACTTATGGATCTGAGAGCTGGGTCAGAAGTAAAACACTTGACCAAAGACTAGACACAGCAGATATTGAGAGTCCTGAGAAAGATTAGAGGCATGAACAGATGGCATCAATGGCAATATCATATTAAAAATGAGGATATTAGGAAGGAACTTGACATTGTCAGCATCCAGGAATGCATTAGCAGAGCTAATCTAAGATGGTATGGTCACTTAAATAGAATGGGAGAGGAAAGATTAGCAAAACAAGTGTTCTCTGCCAGGTTGGCAGGAAAACGACCCAGAGGAAGACCAAGATATAGGTGGATTGATACGGTACAATGTGCCTTAGACGATAGAAATATAAGATCTGATAATGTTGGAGTCTTGACAAGTAACAGACTGATTTGGAGGAAAATTGTAGATAGGAAGTTAGTAATGATGTAATTTTTTCATGTAGTACTGTCATATCCTGTACACCCCTTGAGGGTACATGGCAGGAATTTGATGATGATGATGGAAGGAAACCTAGATGAGCAGCAGGATCCAAAGAGACGGGAGTACTGTGCACCAGATATTAATGCTGAGGTTAATTGTGGAAAAAGATCTACATAAAAATATTCATGCCTGCTTTTGGTGTCTTTCAGAAAGCGCTTGAAAATATAGATTAGAAAGTTGCACAGGCTGTACTTGAATATAATGGAGTAAACAGGAACATGATCTTTCTAGTGCAGATATTGATTATGATGCAGAGGCTGCAGTGAGAAGTTGTAGAGTAACAAGAAGATGGTTCCAGACAGCAAGAGGCATAAGACAAGGGAGGGGGGGGGAGCAAATATCCCAGAGCATCTTCATCATGCTTTAGGAAAGAACAATGGATGTTGTTAATAATTGGTGGATTTTTATATAGATAGAGTATTCATAGATATTATCTTATATTTAATCCTACCGTAGAGATTGATCTCTGTTTCTAACAATTATTTTTTTTTTTATTCCGAGTGTACCTATATGTTATTATGTGCACAAGGGTTCACTCCAATTGGTGCAATGATCTTAACTCTTTCCTTCAGAATCCAATTAATCACTGACTAAGACCAAATACAAAATAAACACATTTAATTAAACTAAAACAATATGTATACACTTCAAACAATATTACATTACTACAAATTAATTGGATCCAAGGCCTTTTAAAAATAAACTTACACTTAAGACTAGACTAAACACTTTGTTTGCACAATCACAAAAAGTTCATAGCCAGTTTCTTTCTCTGTCAAGGCCCTTTTCCGAAGATATATGACGCTATTCTTCATTTTTGCAGGATCCTTTCTCATCACTTATGTATTAAAACACACATTAATTCTTCCTGACTTAATTCTTTCTCTTTTCTTCAGTAGAAATAATAGTCAGATCCGGCGTCCTTAATACTGATGAAACTTCTTAATCAAAATTTTCTCAAACATTCCTTTAGAACGTAAATAGCGAATTCTTCTTTTATTCACTATACTTAATGACGGTCTTAACTTTTCCACTTTAAAAAAACTTAGTTCTACAATTTCCTTTTGGAATCTACTATAAATCTTCCAATTAGCGTTTCCTCCAATAATCCTTTTAAAACGATCTATAGCAATATTTCCCTTTTATTTATCCACATTAAAACTTAATAGTTCCACAATTCCTTTTTCGAAATATACTATTAATTTTCCTCCGACTGTCACATAAAAAACTCAAGTTCCTCCGAACCTAAATATCTGCCAGCCGGTGTTCTAAATTCCCCGAACGCTATCTTGTTTACAGCTGTTACTCAGATACCGAACGCTTTCTTGTCAGCTGTCAATCACTCATCAAACTTCTTGGCGAGCATGCGCACTCCACAAAAGTGGCAAGCGAGAAAGTTAGGTATAAATAATGGCTGACACGCTGTCTCCGTTAGCAACAAGAGAATGTCTTCATAAAACACAAAACTTAATATTTTTAAATTACAATAAAGCTTCTTGTAAGTAATACAAATATCAAATCTAGTAAGTACATCAAATTTTTAACTTCTTTACATACAATTTTTAACAAAACAATTTCCATAAGGGGCACATCGCAGGTGCTGACAATGCGTGTTATGAAACTAAAACTAAAACTAATAAACATTTTAACATAAACAATACGTAAAAATATTCAGAATTTTAATTATGATTATTTTTACATCAGTTTCATCTTTTTCTGAAAATTTTTTTAAAAAAAATTTTAAATATTTAACCTATATCTAACAAAACTTTTAATGCTTGTTCTTAGATCTTAAAACATAACGTGATTCTTGCTGATCATTGTTTACACTCTCAGAATCACTAGTTTCAGAATCATCTGTTGCTAGAGATAATTCTGAATTTTCTTCTTCCAATTTACTATACTTACATATTTCATTTCTATATTTTTCAAATATTTCATTTAAACTATTTGAATTATGCCCTAAATCTACAGAATCATCACTATCAGAATCAAATTCTACAGGTGTCTGAGATTCTACAAGTTGAGATTCTTTATCCTTACTAACTAAATTAGAGGTATTTTCATATTCCTCTGGCTTACTTAACTCTATATTAACTAACCTATGATATTCTGCTATAATTTCCTCAATGTTAGAGTCAGTTTGATTATCACCACTCTTACATTGTACATTATCTGAATTATGTACCCTGATATTTCTAAAATTTCCTGCATTAGATTTTGTTTTACCCAAATTAAATTTTCTCCTTTGCTGCATATTTGAATTATGAGCTTTAGAACTATTCCCTTTTTTACTATTTGATTGTGAATGAGATGCACAATTAATACGAAAACAACGCTCATCTTTCAATATTTTTTTTATGTTGTCTCCTAATGTAAATAAATTTCTACTCCCTAAAAAGTACCTTTTTAACCTATCAGAGTGTACATTTAAAATTTTACTAGGATTTTTGACATCTTGAATCCTAAAATTCACAGGAGAAAATTTGTCTAAAATTCTATATGGACCTAAAGCTTTCCTTCCTAATTTCCCAACTCTTTTTATACTAGATTTTTCATCTAACTATACTAAATCACCTGGTGCAAATGACTTATACTTTCTAAAACGATTTATATACTGCCTAGTTTTCTGAGAACTTAATTCTTTATTCACCTTATGAATAACATGAATTTTAGATTTTTTCTCATCTTGATTAAAATGGTTATTCCTAGACGATTCATCATCATCAGATTCTAGAGATCTAGATAAGTAATCAGCAACTATATTTCTTTTTCCTGGAATATAAGCCACATCAGTATTATATTCCTGCAGTTCCAGTGCCCACCTAATTATACATTGATTTTTATCCTTCATAGTACTTATGAATGACAGAGGCTGGTGATCAGATCTTATTTGAATAGGTTGTCCTAACAATAAGTATCTAAATTTTCTCAATGGAAAAATTATTGCTAGTGCTTCCTTCCCGATGGTTGAATAATTCAATTCTGGACCTGATAATTTTCTACTTATAAAAGCTACTGGCTTAAAATCTTCTCCTTCTTTTTGTTCTAGTACAGCAGCAATGCAATCATTTGAAGCATCAGCAGAAAGATAAAATACTTCACCAAACTTAGGATAAATGAGAACTGGAGCTTTAGTCAATGCCAGTTTTAGTTTGTCAAATGCTTCTTGTTGAGCTTCACCCCAATTGAATTTAAAACTTTTCCTTGTCAAGCACACTATGGGTCTCAATAGCTGTGAACAGTTTGGAATAAATTTCCTATAGAAATTTAACATGCCAATAAATCTGCGAACTTGTTTAACTGTTTTAGGAGGTTTAGCTGATAATATGCCTTCTACATTTGACTGAGTTGGCATAATTCCTTTGCTACTGATTTTATGACCTAAATACTCAACTTCTTTTAAGAAAAATTGGCATTTAGAGCACTTTAAAGATAGATTTGCCTCATCTAATCTCTTTAAGACATTCCATAGGATTTTACAATGGCTATCTATATCCCTTGAATAAATTAGAAGATCATCCTGAAAACAGATGACTCCACTTCCCAACATATCTGATAAGACAGAATTCATTAAAGACTGGAATGCATAGCAGAATTTCTTGCACCTTGTGGTAATCGACATAGTTGATATTTCTGCCATCTAGTAGTAAATGCGAAGTATTTTCTGTCTTCCTCCTTCAAAGGAATCTGAAAGTAGCCAGAATTTAAATCCAGTTTTGTAAAATATTGTGCTCCTTCCAAACATATCAATAATTCCTCAATTTTACACAGAGGGAAATCAGTAGGCTTTGTAACCTTATTGACGGCTCTCAAGTCTAAGACAAACCTCAGGCTTCCATTTGGTTTTTCAATTAAGATGAATGGACTGTTCTACTGAGAATTTGACTTCTCAATTATTCCTGCCCTTTCATATTCCTGTAGTAGTTTCTGGCAATGCTCCATATATTTCAGTGGAGTCTGATATTGCCTAATATAAATAGGAGATTGAGTACAAATCTGCACCGAGTGTTCTATTGCATTAGTGCAAGACATTGAAACAATATCCTCTGTGAAAACACCAGAGAAAAATTCAAAGGCAGATTTAAAGAATTTCAGAATTCTATCCCTTTTTTCACTAGTAATTGCTGATTTCATTGAATTCTGCACCAAATTCTCTTTTAATTCCTGAATATTTTCCTTCTCATCTTTAGAGTCTCAATATTAAACACTTGATCATTATCATCAGTGTCTCGAAAAACTTCAGGAGACTGCTCTAATTTTCCTTTGTCACCTGATTTCCTGTCCAAACGGCATTCTAGTCCACACAAGGACACTGTATTATCAACAAAATTACATGCAAAACCATGACATTTCAGAAAATTAATTCCAAATATGACTTGTACATTTCGATTAGATGATTCTGGAAGAACTATTAATGGATGACAAACTTTCAATGGAAAACAAGGAATTGAAATAAAAACATTTATTTGCTTATCAGTTGAAATTTCTGATTCAAATATTCCCTTTAATTTAATTGGATAACTTAAAACTGAAATATCATTTGGAATTAGAGACTTAATTTTGTTAAACAAACTGTAAGAGAAATGAGTGAGATATGTGCACCCGTGTCAAGTAAGATTTCACAAGGCACATCTTCAATAAATCCTTGTAGAACTGTCATTTCTTAGATTTCTTATTTTAGTGTATTTCTTATTTATTGTAGATTTCTTATGTTGAAAATAAGATTTATCTCTAACATAATAACAGTCTTTAGCAAAATGACCAGGTTTATTACATCTAAAGCATTTTGGAACATAACTTCTTTGAGATGTTTTATTCCTGTCAATGCCATTAGATTTACAAAAGAAAGATTGATTATCTGTAAGATTATTGGATATTTTCAAATCAGATATCATTTTAAACAGAAGTTCCTGTCCTTGTACTATTGGTCTCTGTTGTCTTTCTATTTCTTCACTAAGAAATGTTTTCAGTTCCTCCAATTTTCCCAAATCATGTAATTTTACCTTGGAATCAGATTCTGGAACATTTTCTGTTAGATTTACAGAAATTTCCTTAGACTGTTTCTTAGCACCTTTTAATTTATGAAACTTTCTTTTTCTCACTTTATCTGCAGCCACTGTGTTAAGAGAATGAGTTTCATTATACTGAGAAAAGTTCACCTGATTATTGTTTGAGGAATGAAATATATCTCTAAATCTCTCTTCCTTTTCTTTAACAAGTTCAAAACACTGTTCAAGATTTTTAACCCTTTTCTTGTATGCTGTTTCTTTCAAATTATCTTTAAGGCCAAGCCTAAATTGATTAAACAGCAACCATTCTAAAGAGGATTTCTCTTCAGATGAAACATTAAATTCATGAGCAATGCTCCAAAGTTTGTGATAGTATTCTGAAACAGACTCCCTACTACCTTGGATGCACTGTTGAATTTTCCGAATGTTAGGCCCTAATTCTCTTACACTTGAAAATTCTGATATTAGCAAACTTTTAAAAGTTGCATAACTGTCAGTGTCTCTTAGTAAAGGAGATGTGTGTAAGAATGTTTTGGCTTTGCCCAACAATTTATTCCGAAGTATAATCAACAAATGAAAATCTGACCATTTTCCTAAATCTCTAATTTTTTCTGCATATCTGAAAAATGTTTCTATGCTTTCATTACTACCTCCTGAGAAAGAAGGTATTACTAAAGTTGGATTAATTAACCTAAAAAATTCCTCATCTTTAATTGAAGAAATTTCACAACTAAAATTGCTATCTCCTGTAGCCATTTTATTTGAGTCAAGATTTACTTTCTGGATTCTAAAATAAAGTTAAGTCACAACCAATCCTGTAGTCGACTGCACCATTGTTAATAATTGGTGGATTTTTATATAGATAGAGTATTCATAGATATTATCTTATATTTAATCCTACCATAGAGAATGATCTGTGTTTCTAACAATTATTTTTTTTTATTCCGAGTGTACCTATATGTTATTATGTGCACAAGGGTTCACTCCAATTGGTGCAATGATCTTAACTCTTTCTTTCAGAATCCAATTAATCACTGACTCAAGACCAAATACAAAATAAACACATTTAATAAAACTAAAACAATATATATACACTTCAAACAATATTACATAACTATAACTACAAATTAATTAGATCCAAGGCCTTTTAAAAATAAACTTACACTTAAGACTAGACTAAACACTTTGTTTGCACAATCATAAAAAGTTCATAGCCAGTTTCTTTCTCTGTCAATGCCCTTTTCCGAAGATATATGACTCTATTCTTCATTTTTGCAGGATCCTTTCTCATCACTTATGTATTAAAACATACATTAATTCTTCCTGACTTAATTCTTTCTCTTTTCTTTAGTAGAAATAATAGTCAGATCCGGCGTCCTTAATACTGATGAAACTTCTTAATCAAAATTTTCTCAAACATTCCTTTAGAACGTAAATAGCAAATTCTTCTTTTATTCACTATACTTAATGACAGTCTTAACTTTTCCACTTTAAAAAAACTTAGTTCTACAATTTCCTTTTGGAATCTACTATAAATCTTCCAATTAGCGTTTCCTCCAATAATCCTTTTAAAACGATCTATAGCAATATTTCCCCTTTATTTATCCACATTAAAACTTAATAGTTCCACAATTCCTTTTTCGGAATATACTATTAATTTTCCTCCGACTGTCACATAAAAAACTCAAGTTCTTCCGAACCTAAATATCTGCCGGCCTGTGTTCTAAATTCCTTCCGAACGCTATCTTGTTTACAGCCGTTACTCAGATACCGAACACTTTCTTGTCAGCTGTCAATCACTCATCAAACTTCTTGGCGAGCATGCGCACTCCACAAAAGTGGCAAGCGAGAAAGTTAGGTATAAATAATGGCTGACACACTGTCTCAGTTAGCGACAAGAGAATGTCTTCATAAAACACAAAACTTAATATTTTTAAATTACAATAAAACTTCTTGTAAGTAATACAAATATGAAATCTAGTAAGTACATCAAATTTTTAACTTCTTTACATATAATTTTTAACAAAACAATTTCCATAAGGGGCACATCGCAGGTGCCGACAATGCGTGTTATGAAACTAAAACTAATAAACATTTTAACATAAACAATACGTAAAAATATTCAGAATTTTAATTATGATTCGACTGCGGCATTGTTAATAATTGGTGGATTTTTATATTTTAATATTCATAGATATTATCTTATATTTATTCTACCATAGAGATGATCTCTGTTTCTAACAATTATTTTTTTAATTCCGAGTGCACCTATATGTTATTATGTGCACAAGGGTTCACTCCAATTGGTGCAATGATCTTAACTCTTTCTTTCAGAATCCAAATAATCATTGACTCAAGACCAAAATACAAAATAAACACATTTAATAAAACAAAAACAATATATGTACACTTCAAACAACTTTACATAACTAACTACAAATTAATTGGATCCAAGACCTTTTTAAATAAACTTACACTTAAGACTAGACTAAACACTTTGTTTGCACAATCACAAATGTTCATAGCCAGTTTTTTTCTCTGTCAAGGCTCTTTTCTGAAGATATATGACTCCATTCTTCATTTACACAGGATCCTTTTTCATCACTTATGTAACACACATTAATTCTTCCTGACTTAATTCTGTCTCTTTTCTTCAGTAGAAAGAATAGTCAGATCCGGCATCCTTAATACAGATGGAACTTCCTAATCAGAGTTTTCTCGAACATTCCTTTAGAACGTAATAGCAAAATTCTTCCCTTATTCAATATATAGACTGTCAATGCTTATTGACAGTCTATGGTAAGACTGTCAATGCTTATTGACAGTCTTACTCTTCCAATTAAAAAAAAACTCGCAGTTCTACGATTCCCTTTTCGGAATCTACTATATATCTTTCAGTTAGTGTTTCCTCCAATATTCCGTTTAAAACGCATATAGCAATATTTTCTTTTATTTACCCACATACTTATTCCACATTAAAACTTAATAGTTCCGCGATTCCTTTTTCGGAATATACTATTAATTTTCCTCCGACTGCTACATAAAAAAACTCAAGTCTCAAGTTCCTTCGAACCTAAATATCTGCCGGCCTGTGTTCTAAAATCCTCCTGAATGCTATCTTGTTTACAGCCGTTACTCAGATACCGAACGCTTTGTTGTCGGCTGTCAATCACTCATCAAACTTCTTCCCGAGCATGCGCACTCCACAAAAGTGGCAAGCGAGAAAGTTAGGTATAAATAATGGCTGACACACTGTTTCCGTTAGCGACAAGAGAATGTCTTCATAAAACACAAAACTTAATATTTTTAAATTACAATAAAACTTCTTGTAAGTAATACAAATATGAAATCTAGTAAGTACATCAAATTTTTAACTTCTTTACATATAATTTTTAACAAAACAATTTCCATAAGGGGCACATCGCAGGTGCCGACAATGCGTGTTATGAAACTAAAACTAATAAACGTTTTAACATAAACAATAGATAAAAATATTCAGAATTTTAATTATGATTATTTTTACAATGTCACAAAGAAGAATTTCAGTTCAAGGGACAGAAACTAGTAATTTACAATTTGCAGATGATATAGTTGTTATTGAAGAACTAGAACTTTCAACAGTGCTTAAAAGTAAAGAAGGAAAGAGATACTGGTTGATAATGAATGAAAAAAAAAAAGAAATAAAGCAAGGATGTTTAGAGAGAAAAATATGAAAAAAAAAGTATATAAAGGTCACCAGACATGAGTTGAAAGGGATTGGAAACTTCACGTACCTTAGGTGCACTGTGACTCGCAATTTAGACTAAAAAAAAAAGATAAGATCTCAGATAACAAATTTAAAAGTAAATCAATAAGCCTTGCCATAAAGCTGAGAATGCTGGAAACATGCATATTCATAAACTCTATAGTTGTGAGGCCTGAATAATTGTCAGACTCAGTGAGAAGAATATTGATTTTCAAAAGAACATGTTACAAAAAGATTCTACAAATTGGATGGGTGCAAAAGGTAACAAATGAAGACTGTATAATAAAAGTGAATTGCAAAGGGAATCTAATGCAGAAAATAATTCAAGGGAAGCTTAAGCTTTTTAGACATATATGCAGGATGGATAACAGGTGGAAGATCAAAACTTTGAAGCTTGGACAGTATAAACAGAAGAGGATAGCCAAGACAAGAATAGGTAGATGATGTGAAAGAGTGGTGTGGAAAGAGTTTGCAGGATTTGAGTCACATGGCAGTGGACCTAGAGAGAAATGGCAAAGAATTGTGAAAAGAGCATTTGACCCATGGGCATATTATGATGATAGAGATAATATTAACAGCATTATTATTATTAAAATTTTGCTTCTAAAAAGTCAGGTTAATTGGCTGTCATCAGTCATTAAACCTAATGTAAAGGAAAATGGGATGATATTGTTTGATTGTTTTCTGTCACTTATGTGTCCAATCACTGCACTTTTGTTCAGTGGATTAATGTTTTACATCATTTATTCATCCGTGAATAGGGAAATATATGCAGAAATATTCATATAACAAAAATTAATGGAGATAAAGTCTATCAGAAGAAAGTGAGCCAAATAGCCCTGTTTTCTACCAAATGGTAAATGTCAAATGGCTCATGAGCATCATCTTCAAAAAGAGGATTGTATATGTATCACCAAAACTGTTTTCTTGGTCTTCCTCTGTGTGCATTAGTTGGCCTGTAGAGAACAAGAGCACTGAACATGGTGAAGGTGGATGTCCAACTTCGTGTCCCAACCATCTAAGCTGAATTTTTCGAATTGTTTCTGTTGGGATCTTTGCTAGCTTTCTTCAAGAATGTGATCTTGCCATGTATAACCTAGTATTGCTTGAAGGCATGTTGTCCTCAAGTTATTGATGATATTAACTGCTTGTTAAGTAGTGATGATCCATGTCTGGCGCCATATGGCTTGACGGGAGATTTTGTACAAACAAATTTCGGTGTTTGTGGTGATAAGATTGGATTTCCAGATATTAGATAACTTTTTATATAAAAAAATTAAAAAAAATACAGTTATTATTATTGTAGATGTAGGATATTTTTTATGACTTAGAGACAGAAATCTATAGCATATGGGTCATTCATATTATTGCTAAATTTAATCTTGCTAACAGCAAGATAACTGTTTCATGTTGCATTTTCCAACATGGTTGGCTGAGTGGTTACTGTACCATTCTCTACTAACAAGCTGTGGGTTTAAAATCCATCTTTGCATACATGTTTTGTGAATTTGGAGATAGATCTCATTGCCTAGTTTGTGACTACCTTCCTGCTTATTGGAGCCCTGAAATGTCTTGAAAAATTTGTATTGAACCTAATGTACTATAGTATCTGAAAAAGTGCATGCTTAAATGCAGTAGTATTTGAATGTATCCCCAGAGTTCAAAGAATACATAGGGTGGGAGTGAAATGGATGTGCAACCTTATTAAGCAAGAAATCCATAAGAAGAAGATCATGTGGATGGAATATCATGAGGATAAGAGTGAAAAAAGTTATGAAATATATCAAGTGCAGGACAGAAAAGCAATGAGTATCATGCGGAAAGCTTAAATCAGAGTATAAAAAGAAATTAGTATGCAGGCTAAAGGTAATCCAAGAGAATTTTATCATTATGCTGCAAGTAAAAGAAAGAATGAATGTGGAAGAATAACTTTAATAAATGCAGATGGTACTATAGTGCCAGAAGCTAATGAGATTGTTCAGTTAATGAGTGCTTGCTTTGCTAAGATATATCAATCAGGTATATGTAATGTGGTGTGCAGTGCTACTACTACATTGTATGAAGAGTTAGAGGTGTGTGAGAATAAGGTTGAAGAGCTTTTGTATAACCTAGATAAGAATTTGGCGATAGGGACAGATGGAATATCAGCACATACACTAAAGGCGTTTGGCTGAAAATTGGCTAGGCCTTTGACATGTTTCTGTAATTTGAGTCTTAGCTCAGGGAAGATACGACAGGAATAGAAAGAATATATAATAGTTCTTGATTATATAGAGAAACCTTTGGAGAATTCATGACTAAAATTAACACGTGTGAACCACAGTAGTAGGTTTTTTTATTACGTAAATATTTCTTCCTAGATATCTTAGGACATCATCAGTACAGTAGAACAATACTAGGAATGACACAAAGGATAGGGCGCACACGTACAATGGAATCCAAATTGCGTGCAGTGGTGCGTTGCGGCCTGAACTTAATTTAAATTGAATTGAATTAAAATCAAATTACAATTAAGTTATTTTTACACAATTTTGTATGACAATTTCCCATACTTTAAGGATGGCAAGAACATCACTGCAGTTTAGATTTGGTCTGTGAAGTAGGGCTTCAGCACTTTCTTTATATAAGTGTTCATATTTATATGAAGATCTGTGTAGGAGTTTTGTCTTTTCCCAGTGGATCTTGTGGTTTGGGTTTTCAACTCCGTGTTGAGTGAGGCCTGATTTTTGTGGTTTGATGAGGCAGATATGCTCTTGATGTTGTGAAATGCATTTAAAAACTGATCTACCCATAATAAGAGAGTTTACAGGAGCATGGAACCTCATATACATCAGGTAGTAGCATAGGTGAAAGTAACAAGGTGAAGGTAACAAGTTGTGGATCTGGTTGATGGGTTTGTAGGTGGTATCAAGATTGCATTTCTTCATAATTTTTGAGAGCTGTTTGGAGATGATGCCTTTGATATAAGGTATGGGAATCCTATGGGCTTGTTCTTGTCTAGATTGATGTGTGGAGAAGTTGCTGATGATTGTTTGAGTTGTTTTGAGATTGTATCCATTTAGAATGGCTGTGTTTTTGATTATTTCCAATTCTTGTTTAAGAGAATCCTCGGAGGAGCAAAATCTGTGTGCTCTGGTTACCAATGATTTAATGATGCTTAATTTTTGAGAGGGATGATGAGCAGAAGTATGGTGAATGTAGCGACCTGAAAATGTCGACTTGCGATAGACAGAGGTGGAGATGGAACTGTCTTCTTTTCTTTGGATGTTTAAATCCAGAAAGGGGGATGTCCTGTGGGGATTCTTTTTCTAATGTAAATTTGATGCATGGATGAAGAATGTTGGTTTTATCTAAAAACTGAAGTAGCTCTTGTTCGGAATGACTCCAGACTGTGAAGATATCATCAACATATCGAAGCCAGAGTTTTGGTTTGGGTTTAAACGCGAGAATTTTTTCTTCAAGATGTTCTATAAACAGGTCTGCCAAGTTGGGTGACAAGGGGGACCCCATTGCTGTTCCCTCCTCTTGCTTATAGATTTTTCCTTTCCATGTGAAGTAACCGGAAGTGATAACAAATTTGAAAAGTTCAACAATATCTGACGGAAATTTTTGATTTAACAGGTCTATAGTTTCTTTATGGGGGATATTGGTGAAGAGAGAGAGACGATGTCGAAGCTAATTAGCATGTCAGTTTTCAGCAGTTGAAAGTCTTTTATTTTGGCGTGAAATTCTGTGGAATTTTTTATTGAAGAGGTTGAATGACCTATGTGGGGACGGAGAAGGTTGGATAAGAATTTTGATAACTTGTAAGGTCGGGCTGCTAATTGAATCAACGACAGGTCTGAGTGGGACGTTGTGCTTGTGAAGCTTGGGTAAATCGTATATTCTCGGAGGTCTAGCATGGTATGTCTTTTTTGAAGTTTCTTCACAATCTTGCTGCCACCTACAAACCTATCAGCCAGATCCACAACTTGTTACCTTCGCCTACAGACAAACTTTCACCTATGCTACTACCTGGTGTGTACGAGGTTCCATGCTCCTGTAAACTCTCTTATTATGGGTAGATCAGTTTTTAAATGCATTTCGGAACATCAAGACCATATCTGCCTCATCAAACCACAAAAATCAGGCCTCGCTCAACACGGAGTTGAAAACCCAAACCACAAGATCCACTGGGAAAAGACAAAACTCCTACACAGATCTACATATAAATATGAACACTTATATAAAGAAAGTGCTGAAGCCCTACTTCACAGACCAAATCTAAACCGCAGTGATGTTCTTGCCATCCTTAAAGTATGGGGAAATTGTCATACAAAATTATGTAAAAATAACTTAATTGTAATTTAATTTTAATTCAATTCAATTTAAATTAAGTTCAGGCCGCAACGCACCACTGCACGCAATTTGGATTCCATTGTACATATGCGCCCTATCCTTTGTGTCATTCCTAGTATTGTTCTACTGTACTGATGATGTCCTAAGATATCTAGGAAGAAATATTTACGTAATAAAAAAAACCTACTACTGTGGTTCACGTGTGTTAAATTTAGTCGTATAATAGTTCTGTTGTACAAGGGTGGTGCAAAAACCAACTACTAACCTAGTGTATCTAACTACTAACCTATCAGTATGTCTGGTGTTGGTGGTGGTGGTGAAGATACAGAAATGGGTAGAGAGACAAGCTATACTCAGCAAGGAACAGTGTGGGTTTATTAAAGGGAAGTCATGTTTTAGTAATTTGCTCATACTTTATGACAGTGTTACACCCAAGTTGGATAAAGAGAATGAATACACTGTATTGTTGGATTTTGCTAAGGCATTTGGTAGGATATCATATGAAAGGCTGTTGTATAAACTGGAGAATATGGATTTGGAATGTAAATTCTGGACTTGGATGAGTGGATGGTTGACATACGGAAAAGTGGTATACAATGGGAGTGAATCTGCTAGATTTAAAATAACCAGTGATGGGTCAAAGCTGTATAACTGAGAGGAGACCTCCACATAGCCTTTAACCTTCCTACCGGCTAGGACGTCTATAGACGTCCAACTAAATCTGGATAAGATTCAGCCCACCTGTTTAAAGAACCTGGATAAGAAGTGCAATTTGACTGTCATGTCCATTAGAAGGTGTGATAAACCCTCATGCTGAAGAGAAAGGTTAATCGGATTATCTCCCGTTCGTAGCTGCCTCTCAGTTGCCTATAACAAGAAACGGACTTTCTTGTTCCATGCTGGTGAACTGGATTTTAGTTATATATGATAGACTAAAAATAGAGAAATAATTTATATTTTTTGTTTTCTCTTTTTATTGTACAATACAGTTTTAATTTCTGGACAAAATGAAGGTCTTGCATAATTTCTTCACTTAACCAATTTAATTTTTTATTTTTTTGCGCTAATTTTTTTCTAATCGCTACTAGACAAAAGATTTTTCTTTGTTCTTGAAGAAATTAATTCACGATAATTATTTGGAATATTCTTTTAAAAAAAGAAGAGAAAACCGGCTGCCGACGTTCCAGGTTATATTAATTTTATTTTTGTACAAAACCATCGAAATCGAATAATACTTAACAGATTTCCTTTAGGACACGCTTGAGCAACTTTGCTTTATAGAGAATAACATGAAATTCTTTAATCATATTACTAAATTTTTTCTTCATGTTGTATAGTAATCTGTACTTTCACTTTCTTGGTTTCCTTGTATAATTGGTCATTACAAAATGAAATTAACAGTTATGATTTAAAGTTATATTTTCTGCATAATTCAGATATTTTATTCTCCAATTTTTAAAGTAAGCGATACATTTTCTTATTTTTATCGTTCAAAATATGTATATCAAATGTGAAATTTCATTTCCATATTTTTACAATAGAATTGAACTTTATTTCGCCTCTGATAGTTTAACCCCCCCCCGTTGCATTACTATCACACACCCGAAAACTGTTATGAAACATAGGTACAGTTTTAATTTAATTCGTTATTTTTCTCTAGTAATTGTTCCACATAACTTTAATTTTTCGATACTGAGTGATTATTATAAATTAGCAAATTATAAATCAGACAATATACATATTTCGTGATTATTATAAATCAGGAAATTATGTGATATTCGGATATAGGTGAAATTAATATTTAAAATCACTGTCATCCTTCAAATGCAATATCAGAATAAAGAAAGTGAAAAACCCGAAGTTTCGAAATACATTTCGAAAGCCCGCTCTCGAAATGTATTGGTCTACAGACTGGATTCTGAACACGCCAATGTTTCGTGATGTTATGACTGAAAAACAATTCAGTCTCATCATGAAGTATTTGCATTTTCAGAATAATGAGGAATACGATCAGGCAACACATCCTTGCCCAGTCCTCAACAAAATTTATGATTTTCTGATGAAAATGTAGATCACTCTACATTCCTGAGAGAGACTTGAGTATCGATGAAAGCCTTATGCCATTCAAAGGTGGACTGAAATGTAAGCAGTATATTCCCAAAAAGAAAGCGAAGTATGGAGTAAAATTTTTTATGCTTTGCGAATCGGAAAGTGGATATCTTTGGGATTTCAAACCTTATGCGGGAAAGCAAACTGTAATCGAGCACGATAAATATTCGGATCTCCCCATGTCGATGCGTGCAGTAATGCAGTTACTAGACCCTTTACTGGAGAAGGGTTACTGCATTATAATGGATAATTACTATATATGTGTCCTGAACTCGCTGATTTGCTTTTACAGCATCTTACAGATAGTTATGGTACTGTAAATGCAAAAAGGCGAGATATGCCTCGAGATCTGGCTTCAGGAAAGCTATCGAAGGGGGAAATCCTAACTTATCAGCGAGGGAAAGTCTTTGCACTACGTTGGAAAGACAAAAAAGATGTTTTTCTGCTATCTTCCCCTGCACAATCCATCAGCGGAATCCGTGGAGAAGCATGGTTTGAAGAAAGTAAAACCCATTGCTTTGTGTGCATACAACGACACTATGGGTTGAGTCGACAGGTGCGATCAGCAGCTATCATTCTACTCTGTAATGAGGAAACAGCATAAAAAATATTACAAAAAAGTGTTTGGGCATGTTATTTGAATTTTGAAGTGTTTGGATTTTGTTATTTGGAACAGTTTCCTCCTGTACAAGAAAAAATGTTTGTCTACCATAACATATCTAGAATACAGAATAGAAATTGCGAAAGCATTGCTGCATGCACATGCACCTTCTTCAGCAAGCAGAAAAACAGGAAATCCTGCCAGACATCTGAGGTTGAACGCTGCTAACTCCAACCATTATCCCGAAAATCTACCACCAATGGCTAATAAAAAAAAAAAACCTCCACGCAGATATTATGTATGTAATAAAAAAAATATCAGAAAGGAAACAAAAATCTGGTGCCATGAGTGTAAAATTGCTTTGTGTGTTTACCCTTGCTTCAAGGTGTTCCACGCTGTTCAAGAATTTTAAATTCTGAACAGTATGAAATAAAAAATGTTTGTTTTCAAGGCCATCAAAACAGTCCTTTTCAGGACTACAAATATTGATGGAGGGATACCCGAATGCACTGTTTCTTTTTCATCTTGAAGGCTAATTTTTAAGTTCTTTTTATGACACAGAGAAACTGGAAGGAGTATTCCAGGTAAAGTATTTCATCAAAACAATAAAAAATAATGAAATAAAATCTACCCTATATATATATAAAATGATAAGTTTTTTTATGTCATGTTTATCGAAACGTTTTGAAACTCAGGGGCTACCCTGAGTGTCGAGTCTTCAAAATTCGAGTCATCAGAATTCAGGGGCGGAACCCCCTTTCGAGTTATCACAATTGAAGGAGAACTGGTCTACCATACCGGAACACGGGGGGGTTGGGCATGCCCCCCTAGTTAATAAATGAAATATATAAATAATAACGGGAACATTTTCACCTTGCCAACACTCAACATTGATGTGATATGGGTTCCAATTTCTTGTTTCGGAGATATATATATATATATTACAAAGTTTTGTAATAAAAATTTCTGCTACAATGAAGTTTGGCAAAATCAACAATATTATTACCACCTTATTTCTGTTTCTCGTGTGGGAGAAAAACGGTAAAATGTCACTCTTATAATTATATGAGATGTTATAATGGCAAAAATAGTAAGAAAAAGTCATTTGCAGTTTCTCTTCAAAACACAAAGAAAGAACATTGTAAATTCAGCCAGTGGAAAAGAAAATACTACATATTTTTCTCCTGTTATCTGATTTTTTTTCTTATAGTTCAAAGAAGAAATCACTGCATATAACATGAAGTCTGCAGGAGGGAAAAAAATCTGGAAATTGGTTACATTATAACGAATAGAGAAATCATGTCAGAAAAATTATTCACGTATGATTCTAATCTCAGCAGACATAACATTTTCTTCTAGATTAGATATCTAAAGTAACTGAACCTTTGCTACTATTTTACACTAAAATGAATGGGTATGTTCCCCAAGTGATTTACGTTTGTAACAGCTGTCTTGCGAAAGATTTATGAAATAAATTATCTGAAATATCCGCAGATTGCTTAGGTCTATATCCCCCCCCCCCCCAAAAAAAAAAGAAGATTATGAAACGCATATGCACCTTTTCTTTGAAAATAATTCAAATCCTCTTTTTCTAGATAATTGTATGATTTAATTTCTAATTTTTGATAATAAAAGTGAAACTGATCATTATAAATTAAGCAATTATTTTGGTATAAATAATGTATAAGCATGTAAACGAAATATCAGTATTTCTGTTAGAATATAGGTAATCAACAATCGAAAAGGAAACAAGACATTCTTGACATATTCTGCACTAACAGCCTGGGGCACTTTAGTGTTATCCCCTTTCTTCTCAATAGCACTGAGAGTAATAAGCCTTCAACTTTTACTCCAGCTAAGAGGATATTACCAAGTATTTAGAAGACGTAGATTATTTCAGAAATAGCTTCCAGCAGCAGCAGAAGTAATATTTAGTTTTTTTAAAAGAAAAACAAACACAAATAATTCTACTGAACTTTTTTTTGTGTGGTATGCATATAAACAATTTTGCATGGTGAAAATATAGCATATTATTTCTAAAATTTTACATAATTTCAGCGGGCAGTAGAACAGCTGGTTTTAGATTGCAAATAAATAGAACAGAATTAGAAGTTTCACAATACAATCTGATTGCCGTATATCTTTTGTCAAAATGGTAAAATGAAGTAATTGATTTTGAATGCTGTCTAGAAAAGCTTTCAAACCTGTGAGTTCTAGGAGAGGATAATGAGGGGGGGGGAAAGCATTAGAAAATCTTCAAAATGAAAAAAAAAAAGGGGGGGGGGTAATGAGGGGGGAAAGCATTAGAAAATCTTCAAAATGAAAAAGGATTTTGAATCATTCCATATATGATATTTTTCACATTATATTTTCAACATATCTACGAGGTTATGCACTAGATATTATCGTAATATGCATAATACAAATGAATAAATAAATGACGAAGGGGAAGAATAACTGCTAAAATATCATTGGATATAAATTTTTGATACCAAAAAGACACAATCGGAAACCGAGTAAGGCAATTTAGCATTTTAACATTTTCTTTTTATTTTGTCTTTATGAATAACAAAAAATCGTTTCTAAATCTGAAATGTGATGATCCATATAATGCTATTTCGCTAGAAACGAAAGAAAAAGGACATATTTATTTCAATAAATATTATTTAAAAATATAAATATTTGACATAATATTTTCAAAGCAAACATTTGAAAATTTTAAAATTCGAAAAAAAAGTATTCAATTATTATACGTAAAGTGGAAGAACAATCAGTGCATCTCTTCTGGTGCACTGAATAAAATACACCAAATTCACTATCACTAAATAGATTCATTGCAAAAGCTGATCCGTGGGCATTTCAGGATTGATTTTTTTTTCGCATATGTGAAATTGGTTTCAATTTTTGGGAAGAGACACAATAAATCATTTTAGAGGCAAGAAAGGTCAAATAACTTAGGACAGTAAATGAAATTCTAGGCAACACAATAGACGTAAAGACAGGGGGAGGGAACACAAAGGTCACTCAGCAACAGTTAATCCACTAATGCTATAGAATAGCCGTAACGAGATTAACGGCGGAGGAAGGTAATGGCATGATAAAAGGTGGAATGCCGACGAAGTTTTGATCCATGAAAAAAGCTAGGGAGGGTTGAATATTTCATCCACACCGGCCGGTTGGGAGGTTAAAGGAATGCGGAGAACCGACCAGGGCTTCTGACCTAATGTCCAATCCTCACCTTCTCGTGGTGCACCCTGTTGGGTATCTACCTGGATATTGAACGAATGAGGATGGGCTGGCAATTTGGAATTTAGCCGACCAAATTGTATTCTTATTGGCTTAAACCAACATACAAAATAATGGTACAACATGACAAAATTTCATGCCAGCTGGGGCTTCGCCCGGTTAAACAAGGCCCCTGTTGTTTTCGCCAGGGAACCTGGGCGAACAGTGAAAAGTCAGCTACTGGAACAAATCTGAAAGCACATCCCAACTCAATATCACCAGAGTTAAAGATCGGTACTATCAACATAAGAAGCCTGAATTTTCAAAGAAATGGAGCTAACTGAAGAATTAGATAAGTACCAGATCGACATAATAGGGGTGACTGAAACAAAAAAGACAAAAACTGGTGAGATCTTTCTGAGCAATAAATACAAAATGTTATATTCAGGCAATGACAATCAAGGAAAAGAAGGAGTAGCCATAATATTCAACACAAAATACGAGGCTAATCTTCTTGAGTGGCAGTCAGTCTCAAGTAGAGTAATGTGGGCAAATATGAGAATGGGGAACTGGACAATGAGACTTACTTGTGCCTATGGTCCCACAGAAGGTTCTACTAAGGTAGAAGTGGAGGAATTTTTTGAGGCTTTAGAAAAAGCAACTGACACAATGAAAAAGGAAAAGTTGGTCCTTGTTGGAGATCTAAATAGTAGAGTAGGAAATGATTATGAGACATACAAAAATATTTCGGGAAATTTTGGAGAAAAGAGCAAAGCTAATAATGGCAAATATCTGTTGGATTTCTGCTCAGGACATGGACTGGTTATTACTAACACCATGTTCCAACATAAAAATGTGCACAAATTCACATGGAGAGAAGAGGCTAGAAATAAGAAAAGTCTCATTGACTATGTTATTGTTGATAGTGATGTTTTCTCCCTGGTGCAGGACACCAGAGTGTACAGAGGATTTGAAATTGGAAGTGATCACTATTTAGTCTTAAGCAGGATAAAATTGAATTTCATATTGAAAAGAATAACATGATGAAACGAATAAAAGTTGAGCAGCTCTCAGATGTGAACTGTAGACTAAAATACACAAAGATTATTGAAGAAAAAATGAAAGAGTTTGAGAACAGGAATCAAACCTTGGAGATTCAGTAGCAAACTCTGAAGAAAACATTGATTGATTCAGCTAGAGAGTCATGTGGTGAAGTTGTCTGCAAGGATAGAAAAATTAGAACTTCGTGGTGGACATAGGAAGTTAAAGAGGCAGTGAAGGAAAAGAAGAAAGCATATCAAAAGTTCCTGTCAAATAAGTTAGCATGTGCTCTTAGAGAATATAGAGACATGCAAGAATGCTAAACACTGTGTAAAACTAGCTAAACAAAAGTCATGGGAGTACTTTTGCAAGAATATAGAAAATAAATATCAAGAAGGTGGCAAAATATTCTGGAGAATTTTTGAAGAAGCTTAGGAATGGAGGAAAGAGTGCTGTAAAAGGAGTTAGAGATGATAAAGGTGAAATGAAAACGGTAGAAAAAAATATCCTTGAAGTCTGGAGTAATTACTTTGACAAACTGCTAAATGAAACAAGCAGTGATGACAGCACAGTGGTAAAAAACACTGACCAGGCATGCAGTCAGGACTACATATCCATACTTGAAGTAGAAAAAGCCATCAAAGGCTTGAAATATGGAAAGGCAGCAGGAGTAGATGATATTCGACCAGAAATGCTGAAGTATGGTGGTATAAGAGTCTTACAGTGGCTGCACTGAATAGTTCAGAAAGCCTGGACAGAGGGACGAATTCCTGATGATTGGAGTAGAGCTCTCATAGTACCCATATATAAAAAGGGAAATAAAACTGAATGTGAGTATTACAGAGGTATTTTCCTACTGAGTGTTCCTGGCAAGATCTATGCAAGTATATTTGAGAAACGGTTGAAAAGAATTGTGGAAGAAAAGCTTGGTGAAGAACAAGCTAGATTCAGGCCAAATAGAGGCTGTCAGGATCAGATCTTCACTTTACGACAGATAGTCGAGAAAGCATGGGAATATAACAAAGATCTGTATTTAAGTTTTGTCGATTTGGAAAAGGCATATGGCAAGGTGCCAAGAGAGAAGCTATTCAATACGCTGCAGTTATATGGTGTCAATGGGGCATTATATCAAGCAATATTTAGCCTTTATTTGAGTTGTGAGTCAGCAGTTAGAATTGAAGGAAGTACAGGAAGATGGTTTAATGTTAAATCTGGTGTGAAACAAGGATGTACATTATCCCCACTGTTATTCATTATCTATATGGATCACATTATGAAGGAAAGTGGTATTAAACATGATATCAAAATTGGAGTTGTTAATAACTGGTAATTAGTTTACGGAATTAACAACGCATATAAAGTATATTAATTAAAGGTAACTTTAATGAATAACTTCTATATTTTGGCAATGTCACATTGCCATCTTCAGGAACATAAAGATATGGTATGTGCACTCAGGAACTAACACAAAGCAAATGAGGAAGAAAGCAAGAAATTAACATTGTTCCTAAAGTCCTAATGGTGCCCTCTTGCGGGCTAATTTGGTAGTCTTGGCAGTTGGGCTGAAGTTCTCATAATGAAAGTCTCCCAAATTTGGGGCAGTTTCATGCACCCAAATTTGTGGAGGTTAGGCACGTTTTTTTAGAGCTGCTGAAGATTCTTTGAATAATCTTTCGTATCTAAACTTGCTGCGATGAATTATTTTTGTTTTCTTCCAACGAATTTTATGGTGGGTATCTAAGGCATGGTCTGCCAGCCCAGAGCGGCTGTACTGGTGAAACCGGATGTAGTCTTGGTGTTCTGAAATCCTGATATTTGTTGTTCTGCCTGTTTGGCCAAAGTAGGACAATTTGCAGCTGCAAGGGACCTGGTATACACCAGGTAGGTCTAGGGGAAGTGGTTGGTCTTTGGTAGAGCAGATAAGGGATGCCAACTTTTTATATGGTCTGTAACAGGAAGTAAGGTCATATTTTTTGAGGATATTGGTTATTTTCTCAGAGGTGCCCTGGATGTAGGGGATGGTGATAGACTTGGTGTAATCTTTATTGTGGAGGGGGGGGGATTGTGGTTTACAGGTTTTAGTATTTTTTGGATTTTTTGGGGGTTATAGCCATTGGCTAAGAAAGTGTTGAGGATGTGGTTTAGTTCAATAGTCAGGGCCTTGGGCCTTGCCATCTGAGCAGATTAATTTTGCCCTGTTATATAGTGTTTTTATCACCCCATATTGTTGTGAGGGGGGGGGGGGGATTGCTGGTGAATGTATCTGCCATTGTGGGTGGGTTTTCTGTAAACAGAGAAAACCAAAGATCCATCATGCTGGCAGGTGATTAAATCTAGGAAGGGGAAGGTGTTGTTTTCCTCTTTTTCTAAGGTGAACTGGACTCTGGGGTGTTGGTTGTTTAAGTGTGTTAGGAAGGAGTGGAGTGTGTCTGAGCCATGTGGCCAAATAGCAAACACATCATCCACATAATGAAGCCAAATAGTGGGTTTTTGTGGGGGGGGGGGGGGTTAAGGCTTTCTCTTCAAATGTCTCCATAAAGAAATTGGCCAAGGGTGGGGAAAGTGGTGAACCCATGGCTGACCCCTCTATCTGTTTGTAGAACTTTCCTTGCCAAACCAAATAGCCTGAGTTCATTGTGAACTGAAATAGGGCTGAGATATCGGGAGGAAACTTGGCTTGGATGAGCTCAAGGGTTTCTTTGAGTGGGACATTAGTGAATAGGGAGGAGACGTCAAAACTGACCATTATGTCAGTGTGTTGGAGTGTGAGGTTTTCTATACTGGCTTTAAAGTGGGCCGAGTTTTTTATGCGTGATAGTGTGTTGCCAGTGTAGTGTGTGAGCGTTTTGGCTAAATGTTTGGCTAATTTATATGTGAGGGAATCAATGCCATCCACTATGGGACGCAATGGCACATTTTGTTTATGTATTTTTGGGAGTCCATATAATCGGGGGGGGGGGGGTCCTAGAGTTATAAGGTTTAAGTTTGTTGGTGACTTCCACAGGCCAAGAAGTGACTTTCTTAAGGAGTCTGTGGATAGTTCTAATCTGAGAGCTGGTCGGATTATATTCAATGGGGAGGTAAGTAGTACGGTCTCGTACTAAAGAATTTAGCTTACCTTTGTAGTCTTTTTGATTGAGTACCACAGTGGCGCTTCCCTTATCAGCTTTGGTGATTACTATTTTTTTGTTGTTTTTCAATTCTTGTAGGGCTGTATATTCGTTTTTGGATAAGTTGGATTTTGGAGGTTTGGCTTTAGTGAGAACACTTCCTGTTACAGACCATATAAAAAGTTGGCATCCCTTATCCGCTCTACCAAAGACCAACCACTTCCCCTAGACCTACCTGGTCTAGGGGTAGTGGTCCCTTGCAGCTGCAAATTGCCCTACTTTGGCCAAACAGGCAGAACAACAAATATCAGGATTTCAGAACACCAAGACTACATCCGGTTTCACCAGTACAGCCGCTCTGGGCTGGCAGACCATGCCTTAGATACCCACCATAAAATTCGTTGGAAGAAAACAAAAATAATTCATCGCAGCAAGTTTAGATACGAAAGATTATTCAAAGAATCTTCAGCAGCTCTAAAAAAACGTGCCTAACCTCCACAAATTTGGGTGCATGAAACTGCCCCAAATTTGGGAGACTTTCATTATGAGAACTTCAGCCCAACTGCCAAGACTACCAAATTAGCCTGCAAGAGGGCACCATTAGGACTTTAGGAACAATGTTAATTTCTTGCTTTCTTCCTCATTTGCTTTGTGTTAGTTCCTGAGTGCACATACCATATCTTTATGTTCCTGAAGATGGCAATGTGACATTGCCGAAATATAGAAGTTATTCATTAAAGTTACCTTTAATTAATATACTTTATATGCGTTGTTAATTCCGTAAACTAATTACCAGTTATGTCTAACCAACATATAAGTCTTACTACTGGAGTTGTTATTGTGAGCTCTGCTTTATGCGGATGATGTTATACTTCTAAATAAATCTGCTACAAGTCTGCAAGATTCTCTGACTAAATTGAATAGTTGTTGTAATAGGTATGGTATGAAGGTCAGCAATAAAAAGACAAAGACAATGAAAATAGACAGAATCATTGAAAATGTCACCTGTGTTGTGAATGGAGAACCTGTGGAACAAGTAAAACATTTCAGCTACTTAGGCACAATTTTTAGTGAAGATGGTAAATTCAGTATAGAAATAGACAACAGAATCAGCAAAGCTGGTATGGCGGGAAGTCAATTGAATAAATTCATATGGAATAAAAGAGAAATTAATTGGAACACTAAATTAGCTGTTTACAAGACATTGTTCAAACCAGTTTTAACTTATGGATCTGAGAGCTGGGTCAGAAGTAAAACACTTGACCAAAGACTAGAGACCACAGATATGAGGGTCCTGAGAAAGATTATAGGTGTGATCAGATGGCATCAATGGCAATATCATATGAAAATGAGGATTTTAGGAAAGAACTCGACATTGTCAGCATCCAGGAATGTGTTAGCAGAGCTAATCTCAGGTGGTACGGTCACTTAAACAGAATGGGCGAAGAAAGATTACCAAAACAAGTGTTCTCTTCCAGGTTGGCTGGAAAACGACCCAGAAGAAGACCAAGATATAGGTGGATTGATTCGTTATACAAAGTGCCTTAGATGATAGAAATATAAGATCTGATAATGTTGGAATTTTGACAAGTAACAGACTGATTTGGAGGAAAATTGTAGATAGGAAGTTAGTAATGATGTAATTTTTTTCATGTAATACTATCATATCCTGTACACCCCTTGAGGGTACATGACAGGAATTTGATGATGATGATTCATAGTTCTGGTGGGTGATATTCAATTGTTTGTTGATGATGCAGAGATGGCAGGACAATCAGGGATGCTACTGATATCCAGCATGTACAAAATGATTTGAATAGACTGAAAATTTGGGCAAATGAAAATGGCTGTCAGTTTAATGTTAGTAAATGTAAAGTTATGCACTTTGTCATGATGAGATTTCCAATGGCATATTATATTAGCGGGGTTGTGCTACAAGAAACTGATGAGGCCAGAGATTTTGGCATGATGGTGGATAGGAATTTGAAGTTCAAAGGTCACATAACAAAATCACATATACAACTCAGAGGATAATTGCGATGTTGAAGCAAACCTTGACATATAAGGAAAAGGAAATCATAAGGATAAGGAAATCATTTTGCTTCTTTACAAGGCCTTGATAAAACTGCACCAGACTACTGTACACAGATTTGGTGTCCTGATTTCCAATGGGATAAAGAAGCTGTGGAAAGGGGGAAGAAGAGTTACAAAGATTTCATTAGGATTATTCTGAATTGGTATTATAGGATATCATATGATGAAATTTTTTGCTATGTGGAAAGGTGGGTAGAGAACCTGGACATCTGTGGAAGTTTTGTTATTATTATTCGTGACACCTCCAAGGAGTCTGAAGACTCGTCACGGGAGGACACCTATTGTACAACTCTCCGTCTCCACCACTACACCAAACCTCTACTACCAATCATCTGCATCAACGCTCTCTATTACCACCACCACAGCTAGTATTTTTAGACTGTAAATTCAGTGTTCTGAAGGACCGATTTGTCTGTATGCTGGAGGAAAAAACCCTGCTACCTCTGTATGAGATCAGCTAACTCACCTTCAATTGAAAAAGTCCATATAAAGATTCCTCCCATCACGACGACAATCAAATTTAGGCCTTTTCTAAATGGAAGGGCTTAATGTAACATCATTCTTCCAATTGCTCTATGGAGGTGCTTATAAATGAAACAGTTTGCCTGTTGAAGTAGAAAACGTGCCCAGTGTGACTGAATTTAAGGGAAGGTATGACAGCTGGTTTGGATGATGTATAGCTGCCCTCAATGAGTTCTTGCCTTCATAATGATCTCAGATGATAATAATAATAGTGTATTATAGGCTGATAGCCATTTGTGACGGTTTCATGTCGAGTTGGTAGGATTTTTTCCTCCTGGAATCAGGTTGACCATTTGACAAAACAATCTAACTGGCCAGAAGAACAATTAATAGACATATACTGCCCAACTACAGATCCAAGAATCTTAGCTGTCACCGTGCCAAGAAGAGTCAATTCATGTTGAAGGAGAGAAAAGAATAAGGCGTACGACGCCATCATGTGAAATCACGTACAGTGGTATCTCGCTAATCCAAACCCTCCAGTAATCCGAACTGCAGGTTGAAAGAAAAAAAAGTTTTTTATTACGTATTATTTTGAATACTATTATTTTTATTTAATAATTATTATTTTAACTATTATTATTGCAGTACAGTATAACTATGGTGATACACAAAAAGAGGAAATTCAAAATGTGCATAATTTGGTTAAGAATATAAATCCAGATGTCAAAATTTCACAAACAGATGTTACGGAATGGATTACAGGTAGAACCGAAAGTGAATTCGAAATCAAATCAGATGCTGAAATTATAAATATGACGCTACAGAATGAATTAGATTGCGATAAAGAACTCGTAGAAAAAAAAAAAGTGAAACGTGAAGAGGCAGTTGACAGTTTTTATATGTGCATAGAATGGGCTAAGCAGAATGATACTCCATTCCACAAAATTTTATTGCTAATGCAGCTCTGAGAAGAAGCATTCGAAAAAAGTTTAACTTCCAAGAAGCAAAAGAAAACCAGTAACTTTTTTTACAAAGAAATAAAAAACTTTAAAACTTTTTTTTGTGTTATTTTCTGAAACTTTTTTTTGTGTTGTGTACATGAAAGTGATATTTTTACACAAATTAATTTATGTACTGAACAGTGCAATTTTATTAAATCAGAACCCTCAACAAAACAGGTACATACAAACTAAATTTTTTACTAAAATAAACTTGTGTTAAGTTCTGAATGAAACTTGAATTAAAATAATTTACGTTTCATACAGACTTAACATGGGCCTTACACTTTGGAAATAAATATTGATATATCAGACTTACTGAGCACTTGTAAATTAACCAAATGTTACTAAAATCCTTCAATTTTAATTTTTGTCTTGTATTATAAAGTTTTATGAATTATTAAGTTGCTTAAACCTTACTGTTTTGTAAGTACTTAACAATTGCTGGAAAAGAGAGATAATCCTATTATGCGAAAATGGCTGAAGTCTATAACACGTGCAACGGAGTACAGGTATATCTTTTGTAAGCATGCTTCCTCCCCCCCCCCCCCCCCCCACACACACACTCCGTAGATTGCGTGAGGATTCCGTGTGGGGCGCTGTGTACTTGGTGACGTGAGATGACACTAAAGATATTGGAAGGAGAAATTGATGATGTAGTATGAACGGTTGGTGTGCAGTTTAAAAGGGCATGCAGTGCCGAAAATCGGACCTTGCTCCTGTTCTCTGGTTCTCGTGCTCTCAGATGGTCTCGTAGGTTCTGGATCTCGTGCATCTGGCGGTTGTACTGATGTATGTGAGCCTCTACGTGGTATCCCCTTCGTTCGACGAGGTTTCGAGACAATGGCTCGAAAGTCTACCAGTCAGCGGTCAGCCCAGCAGGCGACAATCACAGATACTTGCAGCAATATCCTGATGTAAAATGCAGAGAGAGTCCTTGAAAAATACCTTAGAATATGCAGAGTGAACTTAAAATCAAAGGTGAATATCCAGACGAAATTAATGATGAGGCCAAGTAGCAATCCAGCAATTGGTAATGTACAGTTTTGCTCTCTTACAAGTGAAATTGTTTAAGAAGAATGTTTGTGAATACTAGGAAAGACTCTAGAATTTGTTTCATTATTTTATTGAGTAAAATTGAGAATTCTGTATAGGATATAGTGAAACAGCCTGTGGTGTCTAGAACATATTTCCTAAATGATAGAGATATAATGAGTGTTCTGTGTGAGATAATTTTGTTGAGAGCATGTGGAACAAAAATTGAATAAGTCTGTTATATAATGTACATAGAATTGAAGGTTAAGAGTGATATATCTAGTGTATAATTAGATGTCATGAGTGAGATTCTTTGAATGCATTCCATGAGAGAGATTGAGAAATTATAAACTAAGTGCTCATTCATTATCTATTTTAGAATGTTTATTCAGTTTAGTACTATAAAGTGTATAATATGTCTTTTGAATTAAATGTTTTGTTTTGAGAGTAAATGCTGCCTGGCCTGAATTTTGTTCTATTGCACTTGCTCATAAAATTTACAAACCATAGTAGGAGGTTAGATAATAGATAGGCTACGACTGCAGAAAAGAGAATTATAGTTTAATAAGATTGAATGCTAACTGTGTTCTGGTTCCTTGGTCATACAAGCTTTGTTAATCTAGGATTTGGGGTGGCGCAGATAAAAAAATAAATTTCCTCTGAATCTGAATAAGAAATTAGAACCAGTGCTGAGACAAAGGAATAGGTATCTGCCATTAGTAATTCCTTTGTCCCACAAACCAATAGCTTCACTCTGTTAGAAATTCGGCCTGGAGATTATTTTGAGTTAAGTGAGATAAAGGTTATAACAAAGAAAAATATAGCTGAAGAAATTATAAACTGACAAAAAGGGATTTAAAATATTGTAGAGAAAGATATTACATAGGAAAGATTTTACAATTTTTCAGTGGCCAGTAGGATTTTGATTTAAGAAGGTTTAAGTACGAAGGAGATAAGAATAAGTAAAGTGATAAAACATAAGACATATAAAAGGACGAGGTAATAGATATAACACTTGCATGCAGTATTATTTTTTCAGTTTTACATTACAGTACAGTAGCTTTTTTCTATCAGTTACTTCGTTTATTTACAGAATTAAATTGATGTACCATTAGAATCTGATTATTTTTGTCTTAAACGTTAGTTGTTGTTGTCTCGTTGGGGGAAATTTGCTAATCCGAACAAGCACGGTTTTTATTAGTTTGGATTAGCGAGATACCACTGTACTTTTTACGTAAAATTTTCCAACTGTTGTATAAACAAAATAGTTTCCACTTTAAAAACTAGAATTTTCATAAAAGAAATCTAATTTTCCAGCATTATATAATAAACACTCATCACTGATTACCCTGTTATTGGAATGGAATCGCCTTCTGCATGTGCAGAAGTGTTGAGGGGTCTCGCTTCTGTAGTTGGACAGTACACTGGTTTCATGGCTTTACTTGCTTTGGCTTTGTACTTAAAAACACCTTTCATGGGTGAGATTTAAATAAAAAAAATTAATAAATAAGAAATTCTTGTGTACTCACTTAAGAAGGCGTTATGTACAATGCTCGTAATGGAAATTTCTTTATGCTGAAAACAAAATCATGTTAGTTATTTGACATGATTTTGTGTTAAGCAAGAGTCTGATGCTAATTTCCTTCAACCCATGCAGCATATCTCATGTTTAGTTTAGATGTCCATTTCTAAAGTATTTAATGATGATCAATAAAATACCTGTTTTTATTTGATAAAGATTAGCATTTTATCCATTGGCAAATAATAATAATTATTATTATTAAATTAAACATAGAACCTCTGTAGCTCAGTCGGTATAGATTAAGCCCTTTGGTTGGAAAGGCCTGGGTTTGAATCCCATTAGGATGCGAACAACCTTTATCAGGGCTTTTCGACTGAAGGTGAGTTAGCCAGTTTCATACGGAGGTAGAGAGTTTTTTCTCCCTGGAAACTGGTTTTTTGTCCTTCAAAACAGGCAAACTGGTCATCACGCAGTTAACATAGATAATTAATACACTTGTCTGTAGGAAACAACAGTTAGCCTCCTGCCTAGGGGCTGTAAAACGAGGCAAGAAACCAACGGACAAATAGTCCAGTGGCACCCACAGGATTTAGGGGCCAGACCCATCGAGGCACTAGCTAGGGGCGGGGGGAGAATAAACTGAGTTTTTACTTGTCACTACAAACATAATTTTGATGGATGTAGACTTTCTTATTTTCAGTGAAAAATGATTAAACTTTTTTTTTTAATATGTGTATGGAAGTGAGATGGAAATCCTTTTGCATAATTAAAATAATGTTAACACTTCATATTATGACCTTTTTCTTGACCACTAGTATTAATAAATTAAAGACTTAATTCTGTATGTTAGTCAAGTAAATAATAGTTTAATATCCGTCGTTTCACTGACTAATGTCTGTCAGCATTTTCAAAGGATACACTGGTAAGCAATAGGTCAGTTTCCTAGTTTTTGTTACTTTCTATTGCTTACCAGTGTATCCTTTGAAAATGCTGAAAGACATTAGTCAGTGAAACGTCGGATATTAAACTATTATTTACTTGACTAACATACAGAATCAAGTCTTTAATTTATTAATGTTAACACCTTTTTTTATTCATGTGTTTTCTCATTGTTTTTAAATGCAGTTAAATTCTTATGCAGTAGATACATAAATAATATATGTTGTTATAAGGAAATGCACTATAATGTGCTGCTGAAGAGTATAGACAAAGACTAAAAAAGTAGTGGTGTAAAATTTCATTTGATAAAATAAATAATTTATTGAACTCGATTTTACAGGGTTTTCAGACCAAAATAAAAAAAATAATGTAAGATTCCTTTTGTCTGAATAGATATTTACTGTGTTGGAAATTGTGTTAAATAATTCATGTTAAAATGAATAAGATTACATATTGTACTTAAAATTAGAGAAAATGGATTAAGTGATATTAACATTGCAAGTAAACTATAAGAATAGTGTATCAGAAAAGTTTGCAATAACTTGCGAACAAATTGATTGCCTAAGGCAAGGAGCTTCATCGAGAAAACTAGAGTGACGTCACCGTCCAACAGGTGATTACAGACATTCGAAGGTAGAGAACAGAGAGTGTATAAAAGGAGACTGAAAAGAAGAAGGGAGAGGAAAAGAATTACGATGACTACTGCTGCCACAACTACTGGTATTTGGGTTCCCTTATTGGCTGAGTGGAAGAGAAGAGACGAGGCAATGACGCAGAGTACGCAACTGGAGACGTGGCACCCACCATCAGAACCACTTCATTGGCGATTCCTCTAGAATGTTCCAGGAGGCTTCCAAGGAGTGTGTGGCAATAGTTTGAAGTCTGACATTCGAAGGTAGAGAACAACAAGCAGGGAGTGTATAAAAGGAGGCCTGAAAAGAAAAGGAGGGAGAGGAGAAGAATTACGACAATTACTGTTGCCACAACTGCTGGTGTTCGGATTCCCTTATCGGCTGAGTGGAAGAGAAGAGACGAGGCGATGACGCGGAGTATGCAACTGGAGACTTGGCACCCCACCATTGGAGCCACTTTGTTGGCGATTCCTCTAGAATGTTCTAGGAGGCTTCCAAGGAGTGTCTGGCAACAGTTGTCCCTGCATAACTGACTGCGACTCCCACGAAAGGTTTGATGCCTGGTCAACAAATAAGCCACTAGTGGAACAAGAGTAAAGTACAGTAGTGTCCAAGACAAGAACATGTCCTAACACTGTGAGAAAACTGTGAAGGAACTCAAAAAGAACTGTGATTAAACAAATGATATTGTTATTATTTTCCTTGTAACCTACTTGAGTAAGAATTTTATATAAGTGTTACAAAAGGGTCGGTGGTAAAGTATTGTTAAGTGTTGTATAGTAACAGGCTAGAGCAAATGTATACATTATACTGGTGTAAGGAGAATTCCTGATGGTTGTTATATAAGGAATAGTTATTCTATGCTTATAGTAAGGTATGAGTCTTATAATGCTATGTGAAGATAAAATGTTGAGCGTATGTATGATGTATATATTTCAGTGATTTAGTAGTTTTGTTGAGGTTATGTTGGGAAAGTTAGTTAGTCCCCACTCTGTTGTATTCTCAACTGTCTAGTTAAAATAAATTGTTTTGTTTTAGCAACAATGTATCTGATTATTTGCCAATGCACTATCTCAAATAAAATTCGTACCTGTGTGCATGTGTTGATTTAGAATATCCACAACTTGCTGTATAGTTAAGAGAATTTTAGCTTGGACCTTACCTTTGTTCGTACTCTTATTATTCTTAGACTATATTATTTCTTCCAGGCTGGCACAGTCGTTAATAAAAATAAATTTGTCTGGTAGAAGAGTCAGAGAATAAGCGTATCGCAATCGTTAGGTAATAATAGTGAAAAAAAACAGGCAGCTTAGTGAGCGATAGAAGCGGGGGGGATTTTGATACAGAAGGACAAAAACAGCAGGGAGTGTTAGAGACTAACAAGATTAGGTAAAACTTAAGTAGCATAAATTTTACATATGGTGCAGCCCCGAATAGATTAGTAAAAAATAATAAAAACTATACTTACAGATAAACTAGATAGATAACAAAATTTTACAATGGCACTAGATAAATAACTTACGATAAAGTAAAATTTTGCAGTGGCATTTTTAACTTAATGTTGTGAATAGGAATTCAAAAATTCACCATAGAAAACTTTACTTATTGATATTATTATTATTAAGAGAGACTTCCAGGGAGTCAGGGACTCATCGAGAGTGTTCACATATTACTTGCACCAGCTGTCATACCTGTTCTTGAACTTGTTCATACTATCTGGACTCACCACCTCCAGTGGCAAACCATTCCAATCATGCACTACTCTATGAGTGAAAAATCTCTTGACAGCATTTGTTTTCAAGTTCCAAGGATGCTCTATTCTTTTCCCATCCTCCATAAAATGAAAAATTTCATCTCCTAATACCTTGTATTATCCTTTCAGAATTTTAGTTTGTCATATCACCCTGCTTTCTCCTGTTTGTTAGTGATATGATATCGAAACTTCCTATCCTAAATTCCTATCTCAAATGTGTGCAAAGATGTCTTTGCACTAGAGTGGAATAGAGATCTGTAGGCAGTAGGGAAGAATAGAGATCTGCAAGTTGTCTAACTGTGTTATGCAGACAAGAGTATACAAAAGAACACGCAGGTGGATTATTATGTCTGTATACAAATGCTAGGGGTATCAGAAACAAAGGGATCGAGTTTGTTGCCTTAGTCAATATGTTGGGACTTCAGATTATAGGCATTAGTGAGACCTGGCGTCAGAATCGTACTAACTGGTATCGAGTGTAAAGGAAGGATAGGAAGGATATAGGGGAGGAGGGGGCATGCTGCTAATGATATCAGATGACTTGAATCCAGTTAGAGTTGAGATCTATGATTGTAGTACTACTAATAACAGTATTTCATGTGGCAGTGAGTTTGAAGCCATCTGGTGTGAGGTGGAATCTAACAAGATCAATTACATAGTGGATCGGTTGCTAGTGACGAAGCAATGCATCATGAAATGGAAAAGATGAGTGCAAAAAGAGTAATCATAAAGGGAGATCAATATATTATCCAAATATTGATTGGGTAGCAGTAGAATCTCATGAGAAGAATGAAAATGAATTTGTTGAGCTGTTGTGGGACAACTTCTTCAAGCAGCATGTGACAGAAGGAACTCAAGGTCAAACAGTGATAGATTTGATTATAGTGTCAGAGGGCATTTCAGTTAAAGATGTAACTATTTTGTCTCCGGTTGGTGACAATGATCATGCTGTACTCACTTGGGAAGTGATGAAGTTTATGAATGTTCCATTGAGAAAAGGTTATATGCTGAACTACAAAGCAGGAAATTATGACCAACTGAGGAGTATACTGAGTTCAGTGGAATGGGATCAGTTGTGGGATGGGAAGCATTTAACCAATACTTAAATGATGCGATATCAGAATGTGTTCCAAGAGTTTGAAGAATAAATAAGGTTAGGAGTAAAATGGTTGTGTAATCTTATTAAGCAAGAGATTCATAAGAAAAGAATGATATGGAAGGAATACTGTGTGCATAAGGATAATGTCCATTGTGAAAATTATAAGTCACAACTGTTGTATGGAAAGCAAAGTCTGAGTAAGAAAAGAAACTGGCTCTGCATGCTAAAGACAACCCACAAGGATTTTATCAATATGCTGCAAGGAAAAGAAAGAATGAATATGAAAGAACTCATCTAAATACTGATGGCATGAGGGTTACAGATGCAGAAGAGGTTGTTCAGTTAATGAGTGCTCATTTCGTTAAAAGCTATCAACCTGGTGAACACAACATTGAACTCACTACTACCACTTCACTGGATGAAGAAACTCAGGTGTATGAAGATGAGTTATTAGAGCTGTTGCACAAACTGAATAAGAATTCAGCAATAGGGACTGATGAGATATCAGAACGTGTGCTAAAAGAGTGTTCAGCTGAACTGGCTATTCCTTTGACTAGGCTGTTTAATATGAGTCTCAGAACAGAGAAGATTCTTCAGGAATTGAAAGACCGTATGGTAATTCCATTGCACAAGGGTGGTGCAAAGACCAGTGTATCCAACTATTGACCAATTAGTATCTTGGGAGTGGTGATGAAGATTTTGGAAAAATTGGTTAGGGCTCACATTCAGAAATCGGTTGACAGTGAATTGAACTCTGCAATGAGTCCAGAGGGCATATCGCAAAAGTTGGTAAAATAGCTCAAAGGATTATTTGGATGTTGAAAAACATGCTAACAAATAAATATAAGGAAAAACAATAAACATCTCAACAAATAAAACATTGTACTTGCGACACGCGTATTGTATCACATATCGTATTGTTATCACGTACAGTGATAACTTTATATAATTTTTAGAATTGTCGGTTAGTTTCCTAGTTTTTGTTACTTTCTATTGCTTACCAGCGCATCCTTTGAAAATGCTGACAGATATTAGTCAGTGAAACGTCGGTTATTAAACTATTATCTACTTGACTAACATACAGAATTAAGTCTTTAATTTATTAATACTAGTGGTCAAGAAAAAGGTCATAATATGAATAAAATAAATATAAGGAAGTTATTACCATCTTTATAAGGCTATGATTTGGCTACATCTTGACGACTGTGCACAGATTTGGACACCTGAGTTTCTTGGGGATCAGGAGGTGGTAGAGAGGATTCAGAAATTGATTAGGATGCACATGAACTATTGTGTAACAGATATGGTGTTATAAATATCTAGTGAATGAATAAACATTAGAGAGGATTCAAGCATGAAGGACTAACTTTGTATCACAGCTTTCAGAATATTGAGAATAAGGATTAATTGAGGGGTGCATGTAATTCCTCCTTCCTTGTTTCCAAAGAAGCAAAGTTAGATTCTCCCCACTTATTTAAAAACAGAAACTCTTAAGATATTAAAGAGGTTTTGTAAAATTGATGCAAGTGAAATTTTTCAATATATGACAAATAGTCAGAGAACTAGGGGCCATCCGTGGAAGTTGTGTAAGAGTGTGGTTAGTGGGGGTGTGCAGACCAGATTTTTTGCATGGAAAGTGATGAGTGAGTGGAATGGATTGCTAGAATTGGTTGTGAGTTCCCTTATGGTGAATGGATTCATGGAGAGGAATCAAAGGATTTGTGTGTATTATAGTTAATTTGGGTCTCCCACTATGATTTTCTCTGGACTTCATGGTTAGCAGTGCATGGTAAATAGTCATGGGCTGAAGGAAGCAATTATCAAACTGTGTACCCAAGGTCAGGTAGGAATTAGGCTGTTGTGTAAGAAGTGACATCCTTCATATTACAAGGATGAAGTAAGTACTTCAGTTAGTGAATATTCTCCATACTAACATAAGGTAGGACTGTTTGTTTCTTCAGTTCAGTTATCTCTTGTTGCAGAAGGAATGGATGACCAAGAACACTACATGCCACAGGTACCCTTTAAAGATAACTAATTAATTATGAGGATTAACATAATAATCATTTACTTATCTTTAAAGGGTACCTGTGGCATAACTATAAACAACAAATTACAAGATAACCACAGTAATTAACTTTAACGAAATGAAAGTACAGATATTTCATACTGAAAATAATAATACATCACCACTTCATAAAAACAAGCAAATCAAAGAAATGGGAATACGGGGTACATACAACAGTTGTTTACCAATTAAAACTGGTTGCTGCGTGCTAGAAATTAATATATTAATAAATAATATTGAAACTGTTTTTGAGGTTTACATAAAATGAGAATCTCCTAAACTTTTTTTTTGTGGGGGGGGGGGAGACATTCATTCCAATTGAGATTTGGCCAATGTAAAAGGACTTTGTAACTTTCCTTGAAAAGTATTCATATTTAAAACTGCTTCTATGGAGAAGACGAGTTCATCTCACCAGATACTGTGTTTAGTGTCAATATTCTGTCGTACCAGACTTGAGGTTTCATGTATTCAATACAATATTGTTCTTCGTTAATTTTTTTTTTTTTTTTTCACAGAATGCCCAAAGCATGCCAAATTAATTCACATCTAATGATAAATTTATCCATTCATCCCTTTCATTGGTTTCATTATGTCAATGATGTTTTTGCTGTTTGTCCTCATTCTGGAAATGAACTTGCCACTTTCCTACAACATATCAATAGTCTTCGTCCTTGCATTCAATTCGCCATGGAAAAAGAAAATTCTGGTAGTTTACAATTCTTGGAAATCCATCTTAGTTGCACAGCCTCCAGTAATTTGTCAACCAGTGTTTATCAAAAACCTACCTTTATTGGCAGATACATTCATCAAAAGTCTGCTCTTCACACCTGTCAAAAAATCGGTGTTATCAAGTCTTTGATTGATAGAGCACATAATGTATGATCCTCTCCCTCAAGCTAACAACAAGAACTCACTATCAACACTTGAATGTAATTTAATTGTTACAACCCTCATCAAATTCAGCAGATAATTAACTCTTACGTTTCAACACATAAGGATTCTTCAACAGACTGCTAGATTCCAATCCCTTATATTTCTGGTATCTCTGAACCTATTGGTAGAATTTTGAAGGTGTATCACCTTATTCCCACGTATTTTCCTATCTACAAAATTTCTCATCTGTTACCATCTACAAATGACAAACTGTCACCTTTTTCATTAGCTGGTGTTTACCTTGTAAATGTAATTTAACATACAGGCCATTCTGTGGAAAAAAAGAATTAACAAACATCAATATTGTATTGAATACATGAAACCTCAAAAGTCTGGTCTGGCACAACATAGTACTGAACACTAAACACAGTATCCGGTGGGATACTGAATGCCTTTTCAAAGAAAGTTGTGAAGTCCTTTTACATTGGTCAAATCTGAATCGTGTCTCTCTCTCTCTCCAAAAAGTTTGGGAGATTCTCATTTTATGTAAATATCAAAAATAGTTTTAATATTATTTATTAATATATTAATTTCTAGCATGTGGCAACTATTTTTAATTAGTTAACCAGTTGTTGTGTACCTTGTATTCCTGTTTCTTTGATTTGCTTGTTTCTGTGTATTGATGATGTACTTTTATTTTCAGTACAAAATATCTGGACTTTCATTTTATTAAAGTTAATTACTGTGGTTATCGTGTAATTTATTGTTTAATTTATTTACATGATTTATTACTCTCATAAAATTGATGCTGTTGAAATTGCTTGAATTTGTCCTGGAATGCAGTTTGTGATAAATCAGTATGATATTATTCTTGGGCTGTATTTTTTTTTTTATTATGAGTTTATTCAATTTTCTAAAGTAGTTGAGCTGGGCATCTTTATTTTTTATGTGGTTTAAATCAAATGAAAACGCATATACACGTGTGAGAGAGAGAGAGAGAGACAGAGTGAGTGAAATAATTATTACTTTAGCATTACACATGATTTTGAACATAACTATTATAAATAATGTTTCATTGATTGAATTATTTATTTTGATATTCTTAGAGTAATTTCTGACTTCATCTGGAATATTTTAAGGTCAGGTTTTCCTTATATTCAGTTGAATACTTTTGTCTGAAATCAGTAATAGCATTTCCTAAGGATGATCTTGGTGTTCATTTTGTCATTAAAATGTATTGATTAGGGTGCACATGGACTACTGTGTAACAGACATGATGTTAGAAATATCTAGTGAATAAATAAATGTTAGAGAGGATTCGAGCATGAAGGGCTAACTTTGTCTCACTGCTTTCAGAATGTTGGTGCATCTAATTCCTTCTTCATTGTTTCCAAAGAAGCAAGAGTTAGATTCTCCCAACTTATTTAAAATGGAGGTAAACAACTGGAATGCATTACTAGAGTGGATAGGGAGTGTGGGGCAGAATTGAAGGATGTCCTTAGATGAGTATCCTTGCTCTTTGAGGAAATAATTTGTTTTTATACATTTATAACTTTGCTGTACACTGACATGATCCACATGTGCTATACATGCCGTTTTTTCACACACAGCAGAAAGACTTTGCACATAGAATTAACTGCTCAATTGTAGTTTTAATTTTCTGCGAAGCCATGTTACTTGGCTGTTAGGACATGGATGGGTTGCAAACTCAGTGTGTGCCGAGTAATGTAACACAGATTTGCCATCTGATTATATGATAAGAGGGTGTTTCCAAAATTAAATAGCAGGTAGTGAGGTGATGTTCAGACTTCAGGATTAATTAACAATGCAATATGAACAAAAACAGTACTAATTCAAATGTGTTAGTTAGCAGTGACTTATGGTCTGTTATAGACATCAGTGAACTTAATTTGCATTAACACTTTGTATTCTTAATCACATTAAGTTAATTAGTTTACTCAAATCAAACTTTAAACGATGTCCAAATTCTCATCCTACTGGTACCTTTGGATACATACTTCAAAAATACTCCTCAGCACAAGATACTTTGTGTTCTTATTGAATTTCATTTGTGTAAGAGCGAAGAAATCTCTTCTTCATATCCACACATTCATAAACAGTCACAGTTCTTTTGAAGACTTCAGTCACGTTTCAGCTGAATGATAGTCTGTTCTACTTCAGATTTCTTGCCAAAACTTGACCTCTCTGATGAATATTTATCATCTCTCTATTTATAACTAATGGCATACTCTTGTCCTGACAAGTCACCCTCTTCTGCACTGACCACAGAGATTTATACTGTCTCATGGACTCACAAATTTCTACTGCAGATTCCTGAGCTTCTTCCCATCATTCCTTTCAGATTATGACTCTTCTGACTTCAGTGACCATCCATCTACTTCTCGGCAAACTTTCTTTTGCCAGGTGAGTAGTCCTACAAAAGGCAAAAGAATCTTTTGCAGGACTAAAGGCAAAAGGTTCTTTTGCCTTTAGTCCTGTTACTTTGTGTATTTGTCACTCAGTTGTCGTAATTTGCATTAGTTCTGTATTTGCACACATACAGCATCATAACCATGATTTTAATTTACATGACTGCACACACTGAGTTAGGTTGCTTTGTTGACTTATTCTTAATTTTTAGATTGGAAGAGTGTGGTTATAGAAAATTTATTTTACATAATACTGAATTCTTACCTTGGCTGTTACAGGCCATTTGAGTACACACTGAGAAAAATTGTAGAAGAACAAGTGGATTCAGGTCATAAAGGGTTGTCAGGATCAGATTTTCCCATTACGACAAGTACGAGGATGGTCTGAAAAGTTCTCAGCCTATCAATGAAAAAACAACAAATTAAAAATTTCAAAATTGCTTTTATTTTTCAACATATTCTCCATTAAGACTAACACATTTATTCCAGCAATGCTCCAGTGTCATTATCCCGTCTGTGTAGTGGTTCTCAGTAAGATCTGCATTTGTTGGGTTCCAACAATTCATGGTGCAGATCCCTTAATTTTCCCATTTTCCAAAACAACTTTGTGAGCAGGTGCATTGTCCTGATGAAAGATGATTTTTTTTTTTTTTTGTTCTGCAAACCGGTCTTTTCTCAGGAATTTTTTCATCTAGTCTGGTTAAAAGATCGGAATAATATTCCTCGGTTATTGTTCTACCTTTTTCAAGATAATTAATAAACAAAATGCCTTTATCACCCAAAAACACCGATGCCATGACCTTTCCTGCTGATGGAACCGACTTTGTCTTCTTTGTTGTTGAACAACCAATTGGTTGTTCAGCGGCTTCTGTCCACTGTTTTGACTGCTATTTGGATTCTGGTGTGTAATAGTGAATCCAAGTCTCACCTATAGTAATAAATCAACATGCAAAATCAGTTTTATTCTTGTTAAAACGCTCAAAGCACAGTTCAGAGATTTTCATGCATTTTTGATCTGCTGTGAGCAAGCGCGGCACCCATCTTGCAGAAAGCTTTTTCATTTGCAATTCTTCATGCAAAATGAATCATACACGTTCTTTTGAAATTCCTATAGTCTCAGCAATTTCACTCACTTTGACTCGCCGGTCATCCAATACCATGTCGTGCACTTGATCAATGATTTCTGGTGTTGTTACACTTTTTGGACATCCTTCACATGGATCACCTTCAAGGCTTGTACGGCTGCATTTAAACTCAGCAGCCCATTTCTTAATTGTCGAAAACGAAGGAGAAGAGTGCCCATAAACTTTTATGAACTTTGAATGAATTTCTTTTGGCGTTAAACCTTCTTTTACAAAGAATTTTGTAACCTCGCAATACTCAATTTTATCCATTTCAAGGGATACAGACAACACTTTTGCTTTCGACAGCTGTATAAAACAAATTACTTGATAGATGACTTGCAATGTCACATGGATGCGTATGACAGATGTGGGAAAAAAAATCGTGCTGATAGTTTTGCCATCTGTGGTCGAGGCCATGAACTTTTCAGATCACTCTCGTACTGTACGCCCACAGATGTGCGACTCTTCGATACTTCTGCGCATGTCAGAAGAAGGAGAATCCATTCCGATAATAGTGTAATCAACCTGTCTTGTGGGGATGAATTATTTATTATTACACATTGGAAAATTAACTTTTCTTTTATGAACATATGTGTATTGGTGACCAATTCGTGCATCCTTTATTTCTTTCTCCTCTTCAGCATGAATTGACTATGCTTGGCAATCTGCCAGCTGGTTCTATGAATTGTGGGCATACAATAGTTGATAAATCGTGGGAATAGAAAAATTCTTTGAAATGCTACAACTATACGGTTGAAATTGGACATTTCAACCATGCGTAGTGTATGCATGGTTGAATCCAGAATTAAAGGAGGTACAGCAAGATGGTTTGATGTAAAATCAAGTGGTAGGCAGTGTTCTATTTCCACTGTTATGATTATTAATATGGATCACATTATGAAGTGGCATCAAAACTGATACCAAAATTGGAAATGTGCAGTGATTATATGTATTCTTGAATAAATGCAGTATATGTCTTCGGGACTCTTTGACTTAACTGAATAACTGGCGTAGCAAATTTTTCAGAAAATCAGCGGTTATAAGGCATCAAATTTCTGATATATATCCTCAAAGGGATGGACTGGATACTAAGACATTGTTACATGAAACAGTTACATTATTATTAACAGCAACAATTTTCATCTGAATTATTATTATGTGACACCTCCAGGGCATCCAAAGACTCATCGAGGGAGAGTGTGCCAACAGCATTGAACGATTTAATCCCTTCCAACTACTAAACGCGCTCAAACTTGCTTAACTTTTTGCAAGCCATTAGTAGCAGAGGCTCTACCAATTGACCAACCTTTGCTGTAATTAACCTGTTATCTGTCAGTACTACATTACTATCATATCTCATATTTTGGTCTTCTAGGGCAGTGGTCTCAAACTCAAATTGCATGCGGGCCGAATGCACGGTGTCAAAGCAGCTTCGGGGCCAGAATTTTTTTTTTTAACAAAATGAGAATGAATATATATATATATATTGAACCGTACTTACCCCTAATGTATGGATACCACCCTTTTATAACCTTTATAATTATGAAACCCTTTTATAACCTTCATAACAGAATAAAGAATAAATAATGACAACCTATTCTCTTTCTTTTATTTATTAAATTTTTCTTTGACACATACAGAAAAAATACATATGTTTGTATGTAAATAATTATAAACTTCTTTATTTCTTACTGCAATTTGACACTTGATGGCGTTTCAATTCTGATAAAGTTTGTAGCCTTGGAGAAAAATTATTACTAGAAACTATCTTCATCGCAAATTGTAGATATTTCATTGGTCAATTGGGTTCTTTTCTTAGACTTATTAATTTTCAACTGAGAAAAAAAAACTGTTACATATAAATGTACTCCCAAACAAAGCGATTATTCTTATTACAAAAATTCGTAACTGAGGGTATTTATCTTTTGACAAGTACGAATAAAAGTTAATCAAATCTGTAACTTCAAATCTTTGCATAAGATTTATATCATACTGTAAATTAATTAGCTTCATTTGTAGATTTTCTGGTGAGTTATTGACGTTCGTTTTTAATGGTAATGAAAATAATGTAAAATCGGACTCCAAATCATTAAAATCTGTAAATCTTTCTTCAAATTCTTGTCGTAATAATGCTATTTTTCTTGCACATTCTTGAGATTTTTCATTTGAAATAATAGGGGGCAGAATTTAAGATGTAGGAAATGTACGAAATTTTTTGATTCCAGTTGTGTTTCCCATAATTGCAATTTAACTTTAAAAGCTTTAATACAAGCATGCATGTCAGTGATAAGTTTATTCTTTCCTTGCAGCTCTTTATTGAGAAATTTAAATGGCCGGTTAAGTCAACAAGAAATGCTAAATCTGTTATCCATGTATCATTACGTAGCTCGTCAATGGTTTTATTTTTTTGTGTCATGAAAATTTTGATTTCATTTATTAAATCAAAACACTGTGTTAATACAGCTCCTCGATTTAACCACCTCACCTCGTTATAATAAATAATTTCTCTGCACTCACTTTCAATTTCTTCAAGCAATGCAACAAATTCTCGATGATTCTGAGCTCGTCCACGGATAAAGTTTACTGTTTTAGTTATTGTTTCCATAACATTATCCATCTGCAAACTTTTGGCACAAAGTGCTTCTTGATGAATAATGCAATGTATAGTGCAAAATTTATTCTGAAATTTTTCTTCTTTCACTATATTTCTTAAATTTACCACTAATCATTTTTTTTTACCAACCATAGCAGCTGCACCATCACTTGCAAATCCAACCATTTTATCCCAACTTAATTTATATTTATCTATTACAGGTTTTATTTCAGAAAAAATATCCTGTGCACTAGTTTTTCCTTTCATAGGAATTATTTCTAAGAATTCTTCAATTACTTCAAATTCATCAGTGACACCTCGTACGAAAACAGCAAGTTGTGCTATAACTGTGATGTCAGTACTCTCATCAACTACCATTGAGAATGCTGCAAAATCTATACTTTTTTCTTTTAACTGACATTGTAAATCACTAGCAATTTCGTTAATATGTTCTGCTACCATGTTGGCTGACAAACTAATATTTTAAAATAATTGTTGTTTGTCAGGACAAAGAAGTTCAGCAGACTTAATCAAACAATCTTTAAGGAATTCACCATCAGTAAATGGTTTTGATCGTTTTACAATGATGTGCACGAGAGCAGAACTTGTGCGAACTGTTGTTTCACTGGATTTATTTGCTTCAGTAAAAAACGTTTGTTGTCATTGTAAGCCAGATTTCAGAAACTGTAACTTTTCTTCCCTCAATTTGCCTTCCAACATTTCAAAATTTTCTTCACGATTCATTTCGTAATGGCGACATAAATTGTATTTTTCGTGATTTGATTTATTGTAAGGTTTATTGTAAGCGTCCTATAATAGTACAAAATTTTCGCAATCATATGTGTAACCTAAGAGCAACAGCTCATCCAGGTTACGATATGTGTAAAGTTACAAAAATTTATGTAATGCATTTTCATTATATACACATATGTACATTCATATAATATGCATATTATTATAATATAATTACATAATAAAATCACAGATAAAATAAAATTTCATCATGCAGAGAAAGTTGCATAATAATTAATTAGGAACAAAATAAAAGAAAGCAGTTAAATAGCATTTAAATTTTACGTTTTACGTATAAGACTGGATCTTTGAATACAAATATGCCAAAAATCAATAATTTATACAGTTATTTTGAACAGAGTTTCCTCATTTCTGTGGGAAAATAAATACTCTTTGATTAGAGTTTATTTGTTTGGGTTAGTTTCATTTCTTATTGTTAAAGGTAGTGTGTTGAATACTTTTGGCACTAAATAAATATGTTTGTGTATTGCTTCTTTATTTGCTTTTGGAACTAAATATTTTAGGCCCTTATATCTACTAAGGAAAGTATCTTGTTTGATATTTACGTATTCGTTGTCATGTTTTATGATTAATAGTACCCTATAGACGTATAAATATCTAAGGTTAGTAGTAGTATGTTTAGTATGGTGTATTTATTACATATTGTAGTATCCTTATATTTGTTTCTAGTTAAGATTTTAATTACTTTATTCTGAGTCGAGACTAAAGGTTTCAGAGTAGTGCGATAGATTCCTCCCCAACTTAATATACCATATTGTAGTGTACTTTGAATCCAGGCAGAATATAATATTTTTAGCATATTTAAATTTAAGAATCTTTTTAGGTAGCAAAGTCTGTTTAACATAATCCTTATTTTCTTTACGACATCGGTAATATGCAGTTTCCAGCTTAAATTACTATCAATTTTTAATCCCAAGTAAGTTATTACACTGACCTTTTCTATTTTCTCTCAGTTGCAATTTGAATTTGTCCTGCAATTCCAATCATGCAAAATTAATTGTGCAGCGAAGTTTATTTTGCTAGTTGTATTTCGCAAGTTAAAATTTACATATTTAGTTTTTGAGACATTCAGACCGAGTTTATTTAACTGTAACCAATTTGTTATTTTCAAAAGATCATCATTCATGATGGTTTTCATTTGTTCGGCTGTGTCTGTAGAGAAAATTAGTACTGTATCATCTACAAAAGTATTTATTTTACTGTTTAGTTTAAGATTGCAAAAGTCATTGATATAAATATTAAATAAAATTGGTCCCAACAGAGATCCTTGTGGTACACCACAGTCTACTGTTTTGGAGCTGCTATAGCTGTTGTTTATTTTTATGATTTGTGATCCGGCATTTAAGTAATTTTTGAACCAGTTTAGGGCAGTACCTCGTATTGCTATGACTTCTAATTTTTTATTAAAATTTCATGTGATACAGAGTCAAAAGCTTTGTGTATATCTAGAAATATTGCTAATGTTAGTTTGTTTGTTAAGGGAGGTATAAACTGTGTTTGTGAAGTTCAGTAACGCATGTTCTATGCTAAACTTTTGCCTGAACCCAAATTGATTCTTTGAAAAGAAGTTGTTTTTGTCCAAGAATTTCACGAGTTTTTACCAATTTCTCTAATATTTTCGAAAAGACCGGTAGAAGGGTGATTGGTCTGTAATTTATCAAGTTATTTTTGTTTCCCTTTTTGTAAATAGGTACAACTACAGCTTTCTTAAAATCTGATGGAAACGTGCCTGTCAGTGATAAGTTAAAAATGTACATTAGGGATTCTATGATGTACATTTGGCATTCTTTCACAATGTTTTACCATCATAGACTGAAGTTTTGGTTGTTTTTAGGCTAACTATAACATTTTTGATTTCGTTTTCACAAGTGGGGAAAAGATATATGGAGTTATCAAGTCTCTTGAGAGTGCAATTCTGAGGGGTGGGTTTAGCACTTTTCAGAATGCTTTCACTGACTGTGGCAAAATGGTTATTGAATTCTTCAGCTAATCCTCTGTCTCCATTTTCTCTGTTCCTATCGATATCTTTATGTATGGGGAGGTTTTGTTTGTGTGTATCTTTACCGATTAATTTATTCACAAAAACTTTTTATACACTTTATCTCTAATATTTATGTAGTGTCTGATTTCCTGTGTAATCTAGGGCTTAGTTTCTTTCATTTTGTCTATTATTTTAACTTTAATTGAGTGTTGTATTTTATTCTGGATCTGATATTCCCTTATTACAAATAAAACATACAATTTTATTGCGCACAACACCAATACACAATTTCCCATTTATCTTGAAAAACATGTCCTTCTTCGTCCACTTTTCTTTGACTCTTTGTTAAAGACATGGCTTGCAGTTTAATCTCTTAATTAAAATCACTATTATAATTTTAATTACAACTTTAATTCAACAAGATGAATTTTCGTATGAAAGCAATACTCAAAAGTTATGCACTATTCTAAACGATAAGTATTGATATAATGTAGATCTAACAACAAGCACAAATAAACAGATTTTATAAGCTGTACATTAGTTTGTCTCCATCTATATTGCAATATGAGCTGTGCATCGGAAACACCAGAATACTGAAGCGCCACCAACTGTCGGCTGGCAAACTAAATTTACTGATTATAAATTGTAGATATGGACTGAGCTTATGCGCACATAAGCTCAGTCAATATCTCTATGTCTCTAAAACTATAAGCACCGTATTTGCAACAAATACATAATTGAAATGTATTCGTGGGCCACCAGTTTGAGACCACTGCTCTAAGGCACTTCTACCTATGTCAAATCACTTAGTTCTTGATCTTCCTCAGGTTTTTTTGTGGCATCAAACACTTCTTTTGCTAACCTTTCCTTTCCCATTCTGTTTGTGACTATACTACTTGATTTTAGCTATGGAAGTGTATTTCTGATGCTGATGTTAAGTTCCTTCCAAATATGCATTTTTCATAGGATAGTGCCACTGATGCTATTTGTCCACTCCTGATTTTTCTTAGAACTCTCATATCTGTAGCCTTCAGTTTTTGATCAACTGGTTTGAGCACTGTCTTGATTACAGCTACTTTAGTCCTTTGATATTGCATATTAATATTCATATTGACTGTTCCATACCTGATATCATTTAATGAAATCCTTGTTCTATTTAATGTTATCCTTGTTCTATAGGTTCTCATTCAGGATGTAGCTCATGTTTTCATGGTCCTTGTCTTTTTATTGCTAATTTTAATGCCAAATTTGTTACAAATGTTATTCATTATAATTTTAATTCAGTTGACTGAACTGTACAAATATTATTAAGAAAAATGAAATAAATAGTTGAAAAACAAGAACCAAACCTTGGAGACTCAGTGACAAACTCTGAAGAAAAAATTGATTCTGCTAGGGAGCTATACAGTAATCCCTTGATTAATGAGCCTCCGATTAGTGCGTCTTTTTTTTTTTTTTATACCCAAATTCGATTAGTGTGCCTATATACATCTTAAAAATAAATACTACAGATTTTAAAAATTTTCTATCTATACATTTTTATGGCTAACTATTTAAAAAAAATCACTCACCAGAATGAAATAATTTAGTTACCAATTTAAAACATTTTACAAAGTTATTTTTAATGGCATACTACACTACTTCCATGTACACTATGTATACTATGCTCCAAATTTTTACCGTCAAAATTTATGTCGTCTGCTATAGTATGCCCATAGATTCGAGACACTTCTGCGCATGTCACAAAAAGGAGAATACATTCCAATAATAGGGTAATCAATCCGTCTTCTGGGATGAGTTATTTATTATTACACGTTGGAAAATTAACTTCTCTTTTATGATCATTGTAGTTTTTAAAGTGGTAACTATTTTGCTTGTATAACAGTTGGGAAATTTTATCTATAAAGCATGTGATTTCACGTGTTGGCGACCAATTCATACGTCCTTCCTTCCTTTCTTTCTCCCCTTCAATGGTAACATCCAAGAGTTAATTAAATCTCATTTTGAAGAATTGAATGATTCTGACCTGCTAAATTTAGATGCGTAGTAGGAAGATCCCGAAGAATATGAAGAAAATTTAACTGCTGATAATCAGTCCAAAGAGATTTCACAGAAACAATTTGAAAATATCTTTCGTACAATCGAAGTTTTTAAGATAATGCTTAAAGGCTGACCGTGATGAAGAGAGAAGCAGTAAAATTTGTAGAAGAGGCAATAGGGCCATGCTGTCGGTAGTATGAAAAAGAAACAAAATGCCAACCAAACTACGTTAGCTCAATTCTTTGTTAAGAAGTAGAATAATAAAATTTATATTCTGAATATGTTTTATTGTCTTTCAGCTTCATGGTTTTCCTTTAACTAGGTCCTGAGATATACCTTAATTCTTTTATAAAAAAAATTAAGGTTCAAAAAAGAAATTTGAGGAACGAATTATCTTTTTTCCTATAGGTTATTATATTCGATTAGTGTGTTTTCGATTAATGCTCTTGTTTTAAAGAACACATTAGGTGCACTAATCGAGGGATTGCTGTATAATGAAGTTGTCTGCAAGGGTAGAAAAATCAGAAATACTTTACAGAATACTTAATAAGTAACAGAACAGTGGTACAAAATATTGAAGAGGAATGAAATCAAGAGTATCTGTAAATACTGGATCTAGAAAAAACTGTCGAAAGCCAAAAAAAAGGTTCTAGGACAACTGAAGTTGGTGATATTTGCCATAAATGCTTACATACAGATGTGTAAAAGTTTTACGGTGGTTACATTGCATAATTCCTCATAGTCCCATCTATTAAAAAAGAAATAAAATTTGAATGTAGGAATCACAGGAATTTCTTGCTAAGTGTTTTCTGGGTAATATTTATGCAAGCATACTTAAGAAGCTAAGAAAAATTATGCAAGAGAAACCTGGAGAAGAAGAACAAGATGGATTTAGGCCACTTTCACTTTGTGACAAATAGTTCACAAATTGTGAGAATATTACAAGAACCTATACAGGTTTTGTAGATCTGAACAAAAGCATATGACAAACGTGCCAAGGAAAAAGCAATTCAGAGTGCTACGTTTTTATCTGATAATGTTATACAAGCAATATATATAATTCTAAGTTATAAATCACGAGTTAAAATTGAAGGAGGGTATTTGATGTGCATCATCTGCATGGATCTTGTTATAAAGGAAAGTGGCATTAAACCTCATCAGAATAAAAGATATCAAACTTAATTCTGCTTTATGTAGATGATTTTGTATTCCTAACAAATCCAGTACAAGTCTTGAGGATTGCTTAACTAAGTTCAATAATAGCTGTAATGTTGGGATGAAACTTAGCAAAAAAATAATAATCATTATTATTTTTATTATGAAAATAGGCAAGAACATGGAAAACTTCAACTACATTTTTAATGTTGTATATGAAACAGGTAAAATGTTTGTGTTAATGAAGATTACAAATGAAATGTGAGAATGAACAACAAAATAAGTAAAGTTGGTAAGATGGAAGCCAGTTGAAGAAATTTATATGCAATAAGAAAGAATTTAGCTCAAATACTAAAGAAGCATAATCATGACAGTGTTTAACCTAATTTTAACTTGTTGATCTGTGAGTTGGGTGGTCAAGTGCTTTAGAAATAAAGCAATAGGGAAAGGAAAGGTTAGCAAAACAGCTGTTTTGCTAACCATTCATTATTGGATTGATGCAGTCAGAAATGCCCTAGAAGAAAGAAATATAAGAGCTGACAGATGATAGATTAATTTGAACAAAACCTTGACTGGAACTTAGTACAATATGCTTAAATAATAATTTAATCACATCGTATTGTGATGGTGATGTTATTTAGATTTAAATAATCCTAGACTTGCACTGGATTTATTTGTCTAATATCATATGCATATAAAGAGCTGAGATTAAAGCCACTAATGCGACTCTCTTCCGTAATGTGATCCTTCTGCACCCTCGAATAACACCCTGATTTCATACTACACTATCTTGTAAACCTTCTTCAGTTCTGACTTACAGCTTGAGATAGGTTGTATTGTTGATATAATGTTCATTTATATTATATATTTGCTGCCTGGTTGGTTGGTTGAGTGGTTAGCATATCCATTCCATCCAAAAGGCAATGGGTTTGAATCTTGGATGGTGACTGGAATAGTGGATGAAAACCTTTCCTGTGAGGATTTCTGTTTTTGGTCTGAGCAGGTGTTTTGATCAGTAGATCTGAAGCAGTAGTCAGACTATGGGAAGGAGAAACAGAAGTCACAGAGGTCCTCCAGTCGGCACCTTTGTAGTGCCGAAGGACATGAGACTGTGAACTGATGGATGAAGGTAGTTCTGTGACAAAAGAGACTTGAGGTTGTGGTCGAGTTACCAAGAGGAGAACCCACAACCACAGTATGCCTGGAAGGGGAGCTTGTTAGGAAGAGGTCAATATTCGCATTTCTTTGGGTTGTGGTCCATTATATTTGATTAGGAAGAGATAAAGAGGAAGTGGGGCATACAGTGAGAGGTGACAGACTTGCAAACATACTTGCTCACACAGAGGGAACTCAATCTCCTGTCCATAAGTGTCCTCAACAGTTACTCCTGCAGCCACAGTATCTGGTCTCTCTCGAGTCATGAACTGGCAAAATACGTGCCTGCATGATGATGATCTGAATTTTGAGGTTCAAAATTAATACAAGTTAATAGAAGTTGTATGAAATTGAAAGTTTGAATTGTAACTTTCTTAGAGTTACAAAATGAAATTTACATTGTTTTTATTGTCGAGATTTAAGATTAGGTATATTTATAATTATCATTCTTATAAGCAGCACATCTTCCTTAAAAGGCTTTAGAATCATATTTCAAGAAAGGATAAGTTAATACTTATCATGATGAATATGCACATTTTCAACCAGTAAAACCAACTAGTTTCACTGCCTATACTTGTGGCTTCTTTTGGATTAGAATGAACAAAAACATCACAATAATGGGCTTAACACGGACCATAACATTATTGAATGTCAAGTGCATTTTGACTATACGAGATTTATTATATTCACCTAACACAATCCCTTCAACAAAAATCCTGGGGTTTGTAATATTCCATGTACTTTTGGCTGTTCTTACATGGGATAGACATCTAGAAATTTGGAAATCAGACAATGAAAAACATATTGAGAACATGTCAGTAGCAACAGAGAAGACAGCTCGGGCTTAACTTTTCATTCCCCCCCACACACACATGTATAACATTGAATGGGATAAGAGCTTCATGCCTTACATAGCTGTCATCTTCACTGCCTGCAGCATAAAAGAATCAACTATGATCATCTGCTCAGTAGAAACCAAGGAATGATCCTGTGTGATACTTGGAAATCTCTTATTAGATATTTTTACACTTCAGACTTTATCTTTTCAGCCATTTATTGTGTGCACATCAATGAACAACAATTGCTGACCCACATAAGCTTGTTTTCTATTAGCCCTTTCTTGTAATTTTTTTGTTCATCCTAATCCTAACTCAGAAGAAGCCACAAGTATTATTATTATTCAGGCCTCCATTGAGTCAAAATACTCATCGTGGGAGGTCCTTCCTAAGAAACACAAAGCCTATCAAGACTCGTTGAGGGGAGGTCACCCCCTAAGAAACACAAAGTCTTTCATACCACTCCTTAAACTCATTGACCGTTCTCACTCTCACTACTCCATCAGGCAATGCATTCCATGGTTCCAACTACCCTCCATGCAAAGAAACCACTCCTCACCCTCTTGCTCACAGTTTCCTTTCGTAACTTCCAGGGATGGCCTCTTGCCATCACTCTTTCTTGTTGTTCAACCAAGCGAAAAAATCCCCAGTATCAACCCTGTAACCACCTTTCAGTAGTTTAAAAGTTCAATCACATCACTCCTCCTTCTATCCACCAAACTCTGCAGTCCACATTCCATCAGCCGATCCTCATAACTGTCATTATACAGTCCTGAAACCATCTTTGTTATCTGCCTTTGTACCCTTTCCACAGTTAATTTATCCCCTTCAAATCTTGGGGACCAAGATTTGAAGGGGATAAATTAACATGATGGGATTGAACTTGGGGACCAAATCTAGTCCAAGTGTGGTCTGATAAGAGTCTTATACAAAGGAATGATAACTGTTTTATCTCTGCGGGTCAGCATCCTTCTCATTATTGCAGCTATCCTCTGTGTTACCTTCACCACCTTTGCAATATGTCCCTTGAATTTCAGGTTTCTATCAATCATCAATCCCAGATCTCTAGTCTTCCCTATTTCCTCCAGTATAGCTCCTCCAATAGTATGCAGCGTCCCATCAATGTGTCCCAAACCTTAAAACCTTACATTTTGCTGCATTAAATTGACACCCCATTCATTTGCCTATCTATCTAGCTTATTCAAATCCTCTTGCAGGGCTGCCGCATCTGCACAGTTACTAATAATCCTTCCCATCTTTGCATCATCTGCAAACAACTGAATATCCCCTTGCAATCCACTGACAATGTCATTGATATAAAGGTTAAACAATATAGGTCCCAGTACTGAGCCCTGTGGGACCTCACTTGTAACCCTCTGCTTCCTTGAAACTTCCTCACCATACACAACCCTCTGATACTTGTCAGACAGCCAATCCTGAATCCAGTTGACCAACTGACATCCAGACTAATGTGCTGCAACTTAAATATCAGCTTATTATGTGGCACCCTGTCAAATGTTTTGCTAAGTCTAAGAAAAGGGCAGTGTATGCCTTTCCCTCATCTAATGCTCTTGTAACTTTATCATAAATGACTAGCTATTGCTAAAACAAGAGCACCCCTTCACAAATCCATGTTGACTCTCACAGATAACATTACCATCATCTGCCCAATGCTGTATACGGTCCTTCACTACTTTCTCCAAGATCTTACTAACTACTGATGACACACAAACTGGCCTATAATTAGACACTTCCAGTCTGCTACCGCCCTTATGCAATGGCACTATCTTACCTTCCTTCCATTCCATGGACACCTTTCCTGCAGCCAGTCTTTCATTGAAAAGCCAGGTCAAAGGCACTGTTAGTTCCCTAGCACATTCTCTCAAAACTCATGGTGAAATACCATCCAGTCCCACAGCTTTACTGACATCCAGAGTACTCAGTATTTGAAACACACTCTCCTCCTGTACCTCTAAACCTCGAACCTGCCCAATCCCTCTAGCATTAAAACTGACTCCTCCAGGATGAAATACTCCAATAAAGTGTTCATTGAACAATTCCACTATGTCCTCTGCATCAGTCGCTCTATTCCCATTTTTATCCCACAATATCATTCTTCCACAGTCGTTTCTCCTCCTGCTGGTCACATATCTAAAAAATTCTCTAGGATTTTCTTTGGATCTTAGGGCCAATCTCCTCTCATATTCAGTTTCGTCTTCCTTACCATACTAGTCACTCTTCTGGCCTGTGTCTTATACTCTTCATGCATCTTCTCTTCACCTGTCTCCTTATATCTCTTCCATAGCCTCTTTTTCGCATGCAGTTACTGTTTAATATTGTTTGTCATCCACTTTACTCCAAATTGTGTCCTCTTGTTCGCTCGTGGTATACAACTTACCATTGCTGCTAACAGATATTCTTTCATAATTTCCCACACACTAATGATATCCCGGCCTTCCAATTCCTCCCTCCATGAAACTTCCCCAAGTTGATGTCTAACACTATTATAATCACCTGCCTTATAATTCCACATATGTTTCTGTCTCTTTGACACTCCTGCATGTCTATTCATTTTCCAAGTCAAAACCATATGGTTACTCTCTCCAACTGGTGGGAGAAATGTCATATCAGTTATTATCAACTCTTCTGATGCTATAACCAAATCCAAAACTCTCAAACCTCTTGTTCCCTCTATTACATGTTGCATAAGACATTTGTCCCTCAAGAATTCTAGAAATTCCATTCTCTTATTGCTACATGCATCTTCCTCTCCCCAGTTTATACTACTGTAGTTAAAATCTCCCATAACAATCATTCTTCTTACACTTGCCAAACTCAACTGTCTAAACATTTCCTGGTCCCCACCCTCTGTGCTCCTGGATCTGTAGCAACAACCCACTAAATATCCTGTCTTGCCCACTTCCACCTCACACCATATGCTTTCAAAATCATTAGTTCAACTGCCTTCCAAAGTCTCCACTCTTAGAGGACATAGGTCATCACTTATCAGTGGAGTCTAGAGGGGAGCCCAGTGGAGTCCCCTCTAGACTCCGCTGGGCTCAGTGTTAGTTGATGTCGTCCCTCTTCTCCCAAGTACCCATTCACACAAGAGGCCACCCCTGCATGTGTGGTGAAACTAGCTGGTTTCATTTAATTGTATTAATGAGGACAAATAAAGCCATTATATTTCTTCTTATAATATAATTTAATACTTATCATTCAGTTTCCTGCACTTTGAGTGAAAAATTTAAAAAATGAGTAATGTTGCAATCATTTTTGGATTAATTGCATTAGTAGTAGTGTGATATTGCTATTTATTTTATTTTTCGTATTTTTTTAAAATATCCATCGCAGTTTCGTAAGCATTGATTTTTATAAGAATAAATAATGCATACAGAAAAACCAAATGATTGACAGTTGATCAGGAAAAGAGGGAGAAGAGAAACATACCTGAACTGTACTTTTTTTTTTTTTGTAAAATATTAGCTTCTTAAAATTGATAGATATAGAAGAATATATTCTTCTTTTATAAACATTTTGTTAAGTTGACAATACAGTGAGTTGGTAGCGATAACTGGGATTTGCACTGTGAGGAAAAAAACTTCCATTTCATAGTGCAAACTTTGTTTTGCTGTTACTTATGCAAGAAGATGGAAGCAATATGTTTCTAGTTCCTTGTTTCCCTTTGTATGTGCTTATTTGTTAGTATAAGCATTCTGTATTAATTTTAAGGAACTAGTATTTCATGTTCTAAAAAAAGAGCAGTTCGAGTCTCTTTATCTTTTCTCATTTTTACATCAGAATTTCATTTTCTGTATGTTATAAATTTGTGATGCAACTATATGTGCATATTTGTTTGATGTTTTTTTTTTTTTTGAATGTTCTGAATAAAGCACATCTGAATTTGATGTTTTGAATAAAGTAAATTACTTATACTTATAAAGCTGTTTATTTGTTTACCAGCCAGATGTTTTGGTCTGAAACTTACAGCGGATCATCTTTGGTGGCAGTGACATTTGATTAGACTGATTTGAAACAGAAAAAGCCATGTCATGTTATACTTCCAACAGTTTAATGTTATGACTGAGGAACATAGGTTAATAACTACAGTGATATCTCGCTAATCCAAACTGCGGTTTGAAAGAAAAAGTTTTATTATGTATTATTATTTTGTGTACTATTATTTTTTATTAAATAATTATTATTTTAACTATTACTATTTTTTTATTATTATTACAGTACAGTATTTTTTTCATACTGTACGGTTATACTATACTGTAGGCCTATTTTGATTTATTATGTGTTCATGTTTGCTTTTTTTATACTGTATAGTACATACTGTATTATCGGCATGAATCACTGCTGTTGTTAATGAACGATTAGTCACTACTAATAATGTTTGTGTTCCCTTCAACAACAATGACATAGCCTAAAGCATAGTTGTATATAATGCTGTTTTTCTTTGGTTATTGAAATGAAACATTGTCGGAGTTGTCGTTTATTGTTTTGTGTTTTCGTAAGTTTTCAGTGAATGATTATCGATTGTGTTAGTTTTCTTTTTTTTTTTAACGATTAGTCACTACTAATAATGTTTGTGTTCCCTTCAACAACAATGACATAGCCTAAAGCCTAGTTGTATATAATGCTCAGTTTTTCTTTGGTTATTGAAATGAAACATTGTTGGAGTTGTCGTTTATTGTTTTGTGTTTTCGTAAGTTTTCAGTGAATGATTATCGATTGTGTTAGTTTTCTTTTTTTTTTTTCCAGTTTTTCATTAACATCATTTTTTATTTTACTCTTTTTAACACTGAATTTTATTTTGTTAAAATGGCTCCAAGTCTTGTCGGATAAGTCTAAAATAATTCGCCATCTAGAAAAGGGTGAAGCAGCTAACTTGCTACTGAATACAATGTCGGCAAATCTACAATCAGTGACATAAAAAAAAAAAGACAGGATTTTAACTTATGTTTCAACCACAGAAGGACCAAGCCTTGCTTGGTCCTTAAGAGACAAACTCTGAAAACAAGTGATTTTTCTTTACTTGATTCTAATTTCTGCTGTTTACACATGGTTTCTTTAAGAAAGAAGTCGTCATACTCACATCTCCAGAGACATTTTAAAGCAGAAAGCTAAGCATTTCCATTCGCAAATTTATCCAGATCAGAAATTCAAAGAAAGTGATGGTTGGCTAGAAAAATTTAAGACACGCCATGGTATTCCGTATCTATCAATATCAGGGGAAAAACTGTCTAGTGACATTTCCGCCATAGAACCATTTCAAAAAGCTTTTTTAGAAAAAATTCTTGAATTAAATTTAACAGATGATCAAATTTATCATGCGGACAAATGTGGCCTTTGCTCGAGGTCGTAACCAGAGAAAACTCTAGCTCACAGAAATGAAGCCTCAGCGCCCGGTCAAAAAATGTCCAAAGAGCGTCTCACGATCATGCCTTGTGCATACGCCTCAGGAAAACATAAATTAAAGATACTTATGACTGGAAAATCAAAAAACCCAAGACCATTTAAGAACTGCTGCCTTTCAGTTTTGTACTGAAGTCAACATAAAGGATGGATGGATGTCGAACTTTTTTCAAACTGGTGTGGTTTCACAACGATTTCGCACCATCTGTTAAAACTTATTTAAAATCCCAGAATTTAGAACAGAAAACACTTATTATTGGATAACTGTCATGGACATCCTCTGGCAGATGAATTGATTAGTGAGGATGGAAATTTTACGGCTATGTTTTTGCTTCCAAACTGTACTCCATTGTTGCAACCAATGGATCAGTACATAATACAATCCATTAAATTAAAATATCATAAAGACCTAGTAAAGATAAAAAACCAAAAGGTTAGTTTTCTGGCACCTTAATATAGAAAATAAGGGGATATAACATCCTTTGTTGTTTTATAGCCAGTAAGCAAAACTAAAGATCGATAACTACGATCTATATAAGTTTCATGCCGAAAAACTATCGGCGAAGGCAATTCGAAGTAAAGGTGGAGCAAGCTCCCTCACTATTCTTGATATTTTCTCATAATGTAAAACACAGCTCCTAGGAGATGTATTACTGTTTTACATTATGAGGAGAGGTCACTACCCAGACCGGTTTCAACCTTTTTTGAGGTTGAAACCGGTCTGGGTAGTGAGACAGCCAATACCCATGGGCCACTACCCATGCCTTCACTATAATTACACCTTTATGGCATTCGTATAGTGAAGGTATGTAAGTTCTTTTCACTAAGCTTTGATATCTTCCAGGTCTACCTACTCACTGATGAGACCTCAAAAAAGGTTGAAACTGGTCTGGGTAGTGACCTCTCCTCATAATGTAAAACAGTAATTACATCTCCTAGGAGCTGTGTTTTACATTATAAGAAAATATCAAGAATAGTGAGGGAGCTTGCTCCACCTTTACTTCGAATTGCCTTCGCCGATAGTTTTTCGGCATGAAACTTATATAGATCGTAGTTATCGATCTTTAGTTTTGCTTACTGGCTATAAAACAACAAAGGATGTTATATCCCCTTATTTTCTATCATAAAGACCTGTTTTTAAATGTAATTTCCCAAAATTATGACGTTACCACATCAATAAAAAAATATAAATTTGAAGGCTGCTTGGGAAGCCGTTGAACCTGAAGCGATTTGAGCGTCATGGGAAAAAAAAAAAAAAAAAAAAAAAAAAAAAAAAAAAAAAAAACTGTGGCCTTCTAGAATTTACCAAGATAACTACGGTGATACACAAAAAGAGGAAATTCAAAACGTGCTTAATTTGGTTAAAAATATAAATCCAGATGTTGAAATTTCGCAAATGGATGTTATGAAATGGATTACAAGTAGAACCGAAAGTGAATTCGAAATCAAATCAGATGCTGAATTATAAATATGATGCTACAGAATGAATTAGAAGATGATGATGACGATAAAGAACTCGAAGAAAAAAAGAGTAAAATGAAGAGGCAGTTGACAGTTTTAATGTGCGTATAGAATGGGATAAGCAGAATGATACACCATTCCAAAAAAAAAATTATTGCTAATGCAGCTCCGAGAGTCGCTGATTTTCTTTTGCTTCCAATAAGAAAAAAAAAATCAATGACTTTTCCACAAAGAAATAAAAAAACTTTTTTTGGGTGTAATTTTGTGAAACTTTTTTTGTGTTGTGTACAAGGAAGTGATATTTTTTTACGCAAATTAAGTTATGTACTGAACTATGCAATTTTATTAAATCAGAATCCTCCATAATACAAGTACATACAAACTAATTTTTTCACTAAAATAAACTTGTGTGCTGTATTATTTTTTAAGTTTTACATTACAGTACAGTAATTTTTTTTTCTGTCAGTTACTTCATTTATTTACTGAATTAAATTTATGTACCATTAGAATCTGATTATTTTTGTCTTAAAGGCAGTTACTGTTGTCTCTTGAAATTTTGCTAATCCCAATGAACATGGTTTTTATTAGTTTGGATTAGCGATATACCACTGTATTTAAAAAAATAATATTTTATTCTCATAAGACTTTCCCATATTTTAGATAAAGATAGGCAGTTGTTCTTGGAAGTTTTTTCACTTGGCTATGCTACCAATTATATATTTGGTTTAATCCTTTATCCAAGTGTAAGCAAACAAAGTTTGTGCCTGAAGTATTTTCAGGACTGGGGCAACTTGTAAAGGTGGAATAAGTTCTGATCACTTTCCTTAGTATCTTCCATAATGCAAAGCACATCTCCTTGCAGACATGTATAATGCTATGCATTAAGGGAAGGGCCACTACCCATACCATTTTTGACCTTTATTGACGTCTCATCAATGGGAGCCGGACCCAGAGGTGGTGGTACTAAGGTGGAAGCAATGGAAAGGTCATATTTACCTATATGAGTTCCGAAAGGTGTCTCACCTTATTATTAAATTACTCTGGATTTAGAGAAAGATGTTGGAAGTTTTTTCACTTGGTTATGCTGCCAATTATATATTTGGTTTAATCCTTTATCCAAATGTAAGCAAACAAAGTTTGCTCCTGAAGTATTTTCAGGACTGGGGCAACTCGTGGTAAAGGTGGAATAAGTTCTGATCACTTGCCTTAGTATCTCCCATAATGCAAAGCACATCTCCTTGCAGACATGTAAAATGATGCATTAAGGGAAGGGCCAAATATATAAAACCAAACCAAAACTAAACCAAATATATAATTGGTATATTGCATTATGGGAGATACTAAGGCAAGTATCAATTAAGTGATCAGAACTTAATTCCAACTTTAACGAATTGCCCCAGTTCTGAAAATACTTCAGGTGCAAACTTTGTTTGCTTACACTTGGATAAAGGATTAAAATATAGAATTGATAGGCAGTTGTTCTGATTCAAGTTTGGTCAGTGAAGTAAGGCCTCATTACTCTCTTTAAACAAATGCTCAAATTTGTACCAATAGCGATGTAGTAGGTGTTTATTTTTATACTGTACCTGCCTGTTTGTTGTGTTACAGTGGGTATATACAGAAAAGAAAATGTGTGCCATTCAATTAGAAGTCATTAACATATCTTTCACAATGACCTTGCTAGTCCTGCTTATTCTATAGTTTGTCCAAATTATTTCAGTCATTTTGTATTTCTCAATGTTTTTGAAAATGTGCAAAAGTTGAAAAGTCAGCCATGAAACATCCAGAGTTATTTTTGTTTGTATCCTCTTAAACAATGTAATTGAAATTTTAATGGTGGATATGTGGTTCAAAATTTTTCATTTGTGTACAAAATTTTTACTAATAATTTATTTAACTGAAA